>NC_062538.1:13553247-13760747 GCF_022655615.1 Tachysurus fulvidraco | reverse complement strand
TCTTGCTGCATGATGAATTTGACTGGGTGCATTTCTCTATAAATTCACAGACAGGATGCTTCATTGCTACCATACTTTTACCATTAGTACCATGTTGCTAACATTACGAGTTACATTAAAGATGAAATATTCTTTCTTTCTTCACAAATTGGCCTTGTCTTGAATCTTTTTAATCTTGACTCCAAAGCTTAATGCTGATCAGTGTTTTTTCTTTTTTTGAAATATTGATTATGATGGTGAGAGGTGTGTCTTTACAGCTGTCACAATGATTCTGTCTTCAATTGCTGCTGTTTTCCTAGTTTGGTTGTTTTACATTAATGAGTTCCTTATATTTCAGGACATTCCAGATTGTTGTATTAGCTATGCCCAATATTTATGCAGTGGCTTTGATAAAATTTTCCCTGTTTCTCCCATAGACAGCTTTTTAGTCTTCATTGCAGTTTATCTTGTCTCCATGAGCTAAAAACTAAGAGTAAACATTTAGATATAATAATTGATTAAACAATCAATCTAACAGGGTACAATTGATATAAATTAATTCTGGGAAACAGAATGCAATAAACATTAGCATACATTAGCAGTAAACTTTAGTTACATCTCCTCGGGCCTCAACTATAATGTTGAATTATGAATTATTGTCTGATTGCAATTTGAGGTTTCTAAGAGGTAAATCGATGGGAGGATTAACAGAGGGTGAGGTGAATAATTGCAGAGCATGCACAGGATATTTTAACTTCAGAATGCATTAAAATTTTCAGTTTTTGTCTTTTAAATAAATTTATTTTAATTTCTTCATTTATTGAACTTGTTTCCTCTGGACTTTAATTTTCATCTGGCTCAACTGTCCCATCAGACATTCTTGGCTATAAATATATGTAAAAAATATCCTCTAAATGATTATTTAGATGAGTATCTAGAGGATTCTTAGGAGCCTATAATCAAGGTAATGTGCTAATCTTTCAAAGATCTCTGAGGTTGCAGGGTTAATTTCTTTCTATGTTATTTCTCTGTTTATTAATTAATGCGTTCTTCAATAATGGTAAGCTATGATTTTCAATTAAAGAGCTATTTCCTCAGTGATTTCCCTTTTTTTTTTTTACTGAAATTCATATCTTGTGTAGCATACGTTACACTATTATAGTAATGATTGAAATAAAGGTTTCATACTATACTTATCAATATAGCCTATGCTGATATCTAAACAATATTGCACAGAACAGGAAGGAGGTATGGTAGGCTAAACTGAAAAAAAACTTGGTGCAGCTTTTAGCACTTTTTGTGCTGAAAAGGAAAAGTTATGCTAAACAGGTACACCGTATTACAATAAGGAATCTGGTATGATTCAGTAGTAAACATGAGCATCAATCACTTACTTTCACAAAAAATATTTTCAAAGAAGTCAAAGATTTTCCCCTAGCCTTTAAAGTGTATGAAAGCAGCCCAATATGTGAGTGCAACATAAAATACCATGTTGTGTGTTTTGAACCATCTGCCACCACAAACAATGTTTATGTAGATTTCTTTGCTGCATTGGTGGCCTTAGTGATGAAAGATGAAAAAAATACAGATAAATTTATGTGGGTGGAAATAATAAGTCTTTGGCAGGTTAACATCTTATGGCAATTATGAAACCCAGAATTGTAGACAGACTGGGCTCCTTAGTTCTGGGCACTGATTGTTTTAGATTTTTTGCATTTACTTATGAATTTAGAGGCTTTATTTTTCATATACACATTCATATGTTTTCATCGACCATGTGGTTGCTGGTGCCTGCCAAGTTGGCTTGACTACTTTAGAAACTGCTGTTTTCATTGATTTTCACACACAACAGTCTAGAGTTTACACAGGAAGGTGTGAAAAACAAAAAAATCCACTGAGTAGCAGGTGATGGAGGCTTCTGTGTGACCTCGATATGGCCAAAGTCACTAAAATGTGGACCTGTATTTGCATAATTGTATGCATACACATGATTTCAGATAGCTGATTCGATAATTGCATAAATCTATACAGGTTTTCCTAAAAAATTGGTTAGAGAGTGTATGTTCCATTGAACTCTAGGAAACAATAGCAAACAGGGCAAATAAAGACTCAGAATGGTACATTAATGCTGGAATTAATCCACTTCAAACCTGAAGCCAACAGTTATTTGTTAACTGAATTGTGGTTACAGATGCAGGTGTGTAACTTAACTGCCATAAGAGTGCTCTAGGACAAGTAGAGATCTAGAAAACAGGAAATGGTGTCAGATACATCAGCTGTCAGATACGTCTGCAGCTTTTAACCCCATGTATTTATTGTCAACACCATACAATGAGCAAAGATTAATGTGTTAATATATTATATTAAGTAAGATATTAACATGGGTCTCATGTTAACACTGACCTTATTACTGTAGGATGAACTAGGATGTGGTCATGCATCTAACTGAAACCTGGTATAATGCTCTATGTGCTAATCTGTAAGGCACCCACTGCTATGTAATAAAACAATACTCAAAGTGGTCACTGTAGTGTGCTAATCATGTTTGTGTACATGAAAATAAGAATATTTCTTTACAAAATATGTGGTATAGTCCAAAATATTTTAGGTTGATTTTTTTGATCATACTATTCAAAAAAGAATTATATAGACCCGGTTTCAACTGCTATTTTATGGTTCATTGTGTTCTTATTGATTCTATTTATTTTGTTTTTATTGTTGTTTTACTGGAAAGCACCTTGTGCTCCTTTTGGCAGTTGTAAGGTGCTCTATAAATAAAATTTGATTGATTGATTGATTGATTGATATCAACATGGTCATCTTTAGCAAATCAGCTTTCAGGAGGTAGTTTGCAGAACTATCACTGAACAATGAATATATGTAGTTTATTATAATTTATATAGTTTACAACAGTCTATAGTCTGTAAAAGCACCTAGGGTGTTATAATAGATCAAATATTGTGTTTATTTATTACAAATTTGCCACAATGCTTTTTAGTAGATATCTTAAAATAGGTGCATCCCATTTTCCTGAGTTACAAAACATGACAACTTAGTATAAAAATTCTGTATTTAGAAGTTTGAAACATAGCTTCCGTGCTTTATCATTCGACTGAACCTATGAAAAATCTATTTTACTATTTTAATGTGTTTTTTCCCCTGGGGTAGTGAATTAAAAAAGTGATTGCCACAGTGTGAGAGAATTTATCCTCAGATGAGAATACTGTAGCAATACAACTTCAACAATAAAAATAGTCCGGCAGGATACTTGGTGCTTTTTTTTTTATTTATTTACTGTGCTGTACAACATTGAACACACATAATTACAATAATTTACAGTTTACAGGACACTGACAAACACAGGGCTGCACAATGCCGATTCTAAAGGAATGAAACTAAGAAAACCATAATGCAAATAATGTACAAACAAAATGCAAAACAAACAAACAAACAAACAATAAAAAAAACTACAAAGAGTTTGCTGTTCAATGTTTTTGCACAAATAGCAAAGAAATACGTGCCATGGCACGTAACAATTGCTATTTATACATTTTATTGAAAATGATATAAATGTATCAATTATCAATTCAAGTAAATTTTTTCATTGCATAGATAATATATTTAATACAGACTTTGTTATACCTGAACCATCTTATCCATAAGATGAAAGATTTTAAGTAAACCCCATACAAGAAGAGGATGTCTTTTGAGGTCTGCATGATAAAAGGAAGAGTCTGAACATTAAATCGATGTTTCAATCAATAGAACCATGTTATGAAGATTAAAGAGAAAAGGTGTCGGCAGTGTGCTAATAGCACACTAGGTCTTACTTTAATTGATTTGAAGACAAATATAATAGAAGAGGGAAGTATAACACACATGTGGATGAAGGTGAAGGATGAGCCACTGAAGATCTTTAGAAAGTATTCTATCCACCTTAGAGGTGCCATTGATCTTTTAATCCACCATGGTTACATTTTAAGTACATCAACGCTCACTTGAGTGTGATACTCTTTTCAGATAAATTTCAGGTGGCAATATTGTAAGGCAAAGTATTATATTAAATCATTTAATTTAATAATGTCTGCTCAGGAATGAATATTATTTAAATATCAGTTAATTAGCTGCTGATGTGCCAATAAACCAGATGATTAGGTCTGTTCCATCATATTATAATGGTCCAACATGATTCTATCGCCACAGCGGATCACGTGGTCCACATATTAGATTTGCCACAGGTTTTATGCCAGATGCCCTTCCTGACGCAAACCTCCCATTTTTATCCGGGCTTTGGTCCTGCACTGAGAGATAACTCTTCAGTGGCTGGGTTTATCTTTGCACAGGAATCAACCCTGGGCCACTGCAATGAGAGCATAGGATCCTGACGCTGGACCACCGGGGGGCGATTCAATAAATGCAATTTCTTCTAAGAATTGATGGACATATTTAGAATGTAGTTTGTAGTATTATGTTCATAATACTTCATAAGTGAGTTTCTTGAAAAAGCCAACATTCCACATCTGATATCTACGTCTTTGGCTGTGTCAGAGGCAAAAAGAATTTGGGCTGAAGTATTCAGTGCCATCAGTGTTCATAAGAGGAGTGGTGGATGTTAAAAACCTTGTGCTCCTCCACCTTCTGTTTGAGGATGCCCCACAGATGCTCAATAGGGTTTAGGTCTGAAGGGTTTAGGTACGCTATAGTATACTAGGTATACAATTATAAAGAGTTATATTTATACGAAACTGACAAAAAATATAAATGTATACAATATACATAAAAAATATGACTGATAATCGTCCCTGATAATCGTCGACTGATAATTTACTTTAACTTCATTGTTTTTAATCTCTGTAATTAACAGAAATAACACTTGGCATTTGGCATAATATATATCTTTGTGGTGATTCAAAGTCACCTTTTGGCTTTTTCAGCTAATAGGAAATTATTGGGATATCGATCGTGTTGACTTTGCTTTTTTTATGACTGTCTACAGAAAGTAGTATTGAATAAAGTATTTTATAAAAAGAATTTAAAAAAAAAATTAAAACATTCATTGATAATTATTCAGTCATTGCGAATTTTGCAGTAATTACAAATTTGAGTTGTCTTGGATGTGTCTATATGAGTTTTGTACATTTTGTTTTTTGCATTTTGCATTTTTTGCACTTCCTCAGCGCAATTTTTCTCCCTCTCAAAATGATGCCACAGATTTTCATTTGGATTTAAGTCAGAACTTTGACCATTTAATTTTGGAATTTCAAAACACAAATACAAAATATTGATAAATACTGAGAAATAGACTTTTGGGTAACTAGAAACAATAAATATCATTTATTCAATCATATATTAAATATCACAACAAATATAATTTATCATATATATATATATATATATATATATATATATATATATATATATATATATATATATATATATATATATATATATATATATTTACAATATTCAACATTTCCTGACCTGGTAGACCTTCTGCAGGATGTTCAATCTTTGCAAAAAAAATAGTAGGATCAGGTGTGGGTGCAGAGTGTGTTTAAACGTACCCATCTTGTTATGTCTGCAGTGTCTTTGATGTCCTCCAAACTTCCAGCTAGATGGCTTTTATTTTCTCCCTCAGAAATTCCAAATCACTTCCAGATTGTGGCACAACTGACAGCATGGACTTGTTTTTACTCAGAGCAGGCAGCAGTAAAATACCTCTCTAGTTTTTCATGCATTATTTGAGCAATACTTTGGCCCAAATAATTATTGAATGAAACCAAAACATTGTTCAAATTTATAAACAAAGGATTTTGTTAAGGATTTTCATGGATCCATTGCAAATTTACGGTTCAAGTAGTGATCTTTGTCCAAAAATAAGAAAAAAATTAACAAGATAAATACATACAGAGGTGTTAAAGCCAGCTTAAGAATTTTTTTAGCTAGTCTCACTTTGACTTAGTTTAAAATAATTCTATACACAGTGTGTGTAAGCAACTGTCTGTCTCACCAGAAAATATTGTGGCATTTTATTTAGGGTCACACAAAACAGTTTCCAAACAGGTTCACAATTTATATATTCTGCATGTTTTGTCACCATCTTTATATTGCTGTTTGAACAAATGTGGGCAGCTTTGAAAGCTGATAAGTTTTTCTCCACCAACTGTAATATTACTGTCCACACAAATGATGATAAGATTAAATCCTGTTTGTAATTTTATACTCTTTAATATGTATGGATTTGCATAACATTTTGGTGGCAACAAATAAATCAGTTAGGAGATATGCATCTTCAGAGCACAGCCATGAGAAGCTTCTTATTTTATTTAACACACTCAGTCTGGCTTCATCAAAGGATGAAACCTATTCACAAAATATTGTTGTTTTCCCTTGTGGTGGAAAGTGGGAGTGAGCAAATAATTCATGTGTAATATGTCAATGCTCAAATAAGAGATTAAAGACATGACTCTCAAAGCAGCCCTTGGTTTCCAAAAGACCTCTAATTTCCTCTTCAAAACGCTACATGTTTAAAACCAAAAGGATATATTACAATGTACTGTGTTTCATCTGTAATGTGAGTGAATTGACAAAGTGGCACATGGTGGACAGTGAAATGGGGCCATCATTAATTTCCAGTTTCAGTTTTTATTTTATTTTTTGCTTTTTCTGGTTTTCTTGTTCAAAAACATTTAGATAAAAGCAGATTATATTTTGTGGAAGATTTTGCTTGGTAGCAATGTATTTGAAAATCTGCTTTGAGTCGACATGGACCAAAAATGAACTATTATAGTTTCTGTGGGCCCTGACATAAACATGTTAAACATGTCTGATGTTTTAACACCAGTAAAGGGAAAAAAGTGCTGAACAAGGGAAAACACTCATAGCTGGTCATTTTGTTAATATTAAGTAACAAACTCAAGGCATGCACAATTGCAAATATATAGACCTACTAATAATTCAAAAAGAACATTTGTTTTTCTACTGTATATATACTCATGGATAGATATGTTTTAAAGAAGATGTAAGTTGTTCTCTCTATAATAATTAATGGTCTCTCTCTCTCTCCCTCTCTCTCTCTCTCTCTCTCTCTCTCTCTCTCTCTCTCTCTCTCTCTCTGTCTGTCTTTCTGTCTCTCTCTCTCTCTGTATATGTAAATGAAGGCTAACAAAGTGGCAGTTGTTCAGCAGCCTCATGGGATGCACCCACTTACATCACTTCTACCATACAGCAATGAACACTTCAACCCCAGTCCTTCTCATCTGACATCAGATATGAGCCAAAAAACAGGTATGTATGTGAGTTATCATTTGTGATGATGCAACATCTCTTAAAGGGATTTTAATTTCTGGGTTTTCAATATATTCTACTCACATTCAAAGGAGAAATTAATAGCTGTTTCACATAGCCACCTCAGTTGACATTGGAAGAGTTAATGGTAACAATTTGATTTTCAGCTTTAAAATTGTTAAAATTGGCAACGGGAATTGAAAAACAGCAGAACCGTAAACACATCAAAAGCTTGCCTAGATATGTGAAGATGTTTAAAATTAATCCATTCACATTCCACACGCAAGTACATAGCTATTAGAATGACAGTCACCTACAAAAAAAAATAACTCTTATACACAGTTGTCTCTAACCGACATGCAGAAACTTGAATATCATATACATACAGTATAGCCTAGCTCGATCTTATAATTACACAAGAAAAATAAAAAAAATTGGAGTTAGGTCATTAATTATGACATATATTGATTCAGGCAATAATTAAACTACAAACCTTAGATACTTTTAGGCAGATAAGAGGACATTGGCTAAGGCACAAAAAGAAAAGATCTTCTACATTTACATTTACAGCATTTGTCAGACGACCTTATCCAGAGCGACGTACATAAGTGCTTAAATCTCTGACATTGGATATATTAACTCTGGTTCACTTGGTTACATACTTAAGATAACATGGGTTTAAGACATTGTTCAAAGTTACAATGAAAAAGTGTCAAAGGTTCTGTTTATATATATATATATATATATATATATATATATATATATATATGTATATATATATAAATATATATCACTATATATATATATATATATATATATATATATATATATATATATATATGTATATATATATATATATATAAATATATATATATATATATATATATGCAAAAGATAGGGAAAGAAGTGCTAGTTGAAGTGTTTCCTGAATAAGTACCGGCGTTTGAAAATAGCCAGTGACTCAGCTGTCCGGACCTCTAGGGGAAGTTCCTTCCACCACCTTGGTGCCAGAACAGAGAAGAGTCTTGTAGTATACTTGCCTCTTACCCTGAGAGATGGTGGAACCAGTCGAGCAGTGCTGGTAGATCAGAGGGTGCGGAGTGCAGTGTGAGGAGTATTGAGGGCTTTGAGGTAAGAGGGAGCTGGTCCATTTTTGGCTTTGTAGGCCAGCATCAGTGTTTTGAATCTGATGCGTGCAGCTACTGGAAGCCAGTGGAGGGATCGCAGCAGTGGGGTGGTATGTGAGAACTTTGGCAGGTTGAAAACAAACCATGCAGCTGCATTTTGGATCATTTGCAGAGGACAGATTGCGTTCATAGGTAGACATGTCAGCAGTGCATTGCAGTAATCCAGTCTAGAAATGACAAGAGACTGAACAAGTACCTGAGCAGCCTGTGTGGACAAAAATGACTAAATCCTTCTAATGTTGTAGAGAAGAAACCGTCATGAGCGAGTCACATTAGCAACATGATAGGAAAAGGACAGTTGATTGTCCATGGTTACCCCAAGGTTGTGAGCTGTGGCTAAAGGGGAGATCAGATCGTTGTGCAAAGGATATAGCAAGGACCTGTCATGACCTGGGGATGAATCACCTGGGATGAACAGCAGTTCAGTTTTGCTAGGATTGAGCTTTAACTGATGAGCAGTCATCCATGATGATATTTCTGTCAGACATGCTGAGATCCGATCAGAAGCTGTGGTATCTGAGGGTGGGAAAGAGAAGATAAGTTGTGTATCATCAGTATAGCCGTGGTAAGAGAACCCATGTGAGGAAATCTTCTAGTTATGAACACTTTAATGTTGACTATAACTATTCATTATAGCTTGACAATTTTGTTCTAGCTCAATCTATGACACGTTTGTTTATTTATTTATTTATTTATTTATTTATTTATTTATTTATTTATTTATTTACAGTGGTGTGAAAAAGTGTTTGCCCACTTCCTGATTTTTTATTGTTTTGACGTGTCACATTTGATGTTTCAGATCATCAAACAAATTTAAATATTAGTCAAAGATATTTTTTTATTATTAAGAGAAAAACAAAATCCCAAAGTACATGGCCCTGTATGAAAAGATGCTTGTCCCTTAAACCTAATAACTGGTTGGGGCACCCAGCAAGAACTGCAATCAAGCGTTTGCAATAACTTGCAATGAGTCTGTTACAGCGCTGTGGAGGAATTTTGGTCCACTCATCTTTGCAGCCACATTGGAGGGTTTTCAAACATGAACTGCCTGTTTAAGGTCACGCCACAGCATCTCAATAAGATTCATGTCAGGACTTTGACTAGGCCGCTCCAAAGTCTTCATATTGTTTTTCTTCAGCCATTTAGAGGTGATTTTGCTGGTGTGTTTTGGATCATTGTCCTGCTGTAGAACCCAATTGTGTCAGAAACAATTTTTATCTTTATTGCGAATTAACAACCTATAAATTAAATCGAGAAAAGGGGACAAGAAGAAATTCAAATTGGTGTCATTGGCATGTTGAAAGTTAAAATTCATATTCATCATGATTTATACATGTTTTAGTAGATAACATAAGGTTTTATATTAAAATTTTCTGGCACATGGAACTAGCAGCCCCAAAACTTCACCATGGGGATTGTGTCGTATTCTTGTTATGTTAAAATTTTCAATACATTATTTCAGATGTTTTTGAGACACAGTAATTTTTGCAAACTTGTTTTTTTTTGTTGTTGTTGGTGTATTTATCATTATCCTAATCCATCCAAACACCCTAGTTCACACTTTATACCCAGACATTCTCAAGCTCTTTTATTTTACTATGAGGCTATGAGCACTAACTCCTAGTGTAACATTCACTATTTGAGGACTGAACAAATAGCTTGCAAATGTTAATTAAAGTAGGCATGACAAATCAAAAAAGGTTTGCTCGGGTACTGCAGTGCTTTAAATAGCCTGCAAATTTTAATTAAAGTAGGCATGACAAATCAAAAAAGGTTTGCTCAGGTACTGCATTGCTTTAAAGGTCAGTAGTAGAATTGTTATAATCAATGCAAAATTTGATAGTCAATGTAGTGTGAACAATACAGGGCTCTAAGAATATTTCAAGTTTATCACAGAGAATAGTATGATTAGTGATGTCAAAACTGGCACTAAGGTCAAGCAACACCAGCAAGGAAACACAACCCTGATTAGAGGACAGTACTAGGTCATTTATCACTTTAACCTGTCCAGAGAGAGTAAGTTCATTACAGTATGTACACCAAAGTGTAGTGTTTTCAGTTAAAATGCTAAACCTGATGCGACAAATTTATTGAAAAATTATTTATAAGTATGTGCATCCATCCATCCATCCATCCAGCCATCCATCCATTCATCCCTCCATCCATAAATATCAGTAAATCCTATACTGCATTGCTATAATTAGAATTAAGGACACTAAATTGTTGCATTATAGCTAAAAAGTGGGGAAACATGGCTTCCTCTGTAAAAGTGTAAGCAACAAACTAACCAGCTAAAATAAGTTACCATGAGTTTATAATTATTTACTTTCTAACTAATGTGGCAATGTTAATTGATCTAAAGTTAATACTACTATTGAAGTAATATATATTGTAGACTGTGTTTTCCATGTTGGGAAGACCTATTCTGATGTCTGAGTTTCATGGGTGTTTTCGTTGGGTTTTTCCAAACACAATAATATCGATATTAAATTGCAATTTTTTCAAGTTTTGCAAGTTTACTTAGACAATGATGCTAAAGCTGTTGAATCTTTGAATCATCAAGTTAGCCAGTAAGTATGCAACATAGCATTGACTGTAAAATGTAAGAAAAAGTAGCACTTTAAATGATGCAAATCTTTGGCAAGTTTTGCAAGTTTACTCACAGAACGATGCTAAAGCTGTTTAATCTTTGAATCTTCAAGCTAGCCAGTAAGTGTGCAACATAGCATTGACTGTAAAATGTATGAATGTTATTTCTGAATTATACTTCGTCACAACCATGATGGAAGGAGACAGACCTGTATGCAGGATAGCTTCAAATGAAAGGGTTTAATAAATAATGAAAAGACAGAAAAAGATGATAACTAAAACAATAAAAATGATTACACTTAACAATGACTAGACATAACGAAGGGTAAACGTAACTCATGATTCCGCTTAAATATAAAAGACAATGATGACACAATATAGATCAGGTGTGGAGACAGGGAGGAGCAGATGAAGGCGGGGAAGACACGTGACGAGGAAGATAAATAAAGGCACGTGGCCAAAAGTCCGGGCTCTGTCCTGACAACCTCACACAGTGCAGTTAATACTCCTTTTCCCTGTTGGTGGTCCCTTTTTTTGTAATTTTTTTAAAGGCTCATCCTAGTGATAATTAAAAAAACTCTTAACATGCCACAATAAAAGAACCTCTGTTTAGAAAATAGCTATGAAATGGAAATAGTCATGCCCATGCACTTACCTCAAATGTGAAATAGCAAGAGTTTGTACAACACCATATTATTTTGCATATTGTGTACCCAAAGGAGATTCAGCTAGTAGCAAGATAACATTATTATTTCCACTCTGTTTATCGACCAATTTGATCAAAAACATAAAAAAGCTGAAAGACTCATAAGCTTAATATATATATTAATGTTGATTAACATTAAAAGCAATTTCATTTGCTTCAGAAATATTGAAGAGAAGAAAATAATTATCAGAGAAAACTGAAACAAGCCTATTTGTAATGGACTGTTGGACAGGCTTTGTTTATTATATTCCCATGTGCTTTTTTCGTAGTCTGCACATGTGTTTGCCCCACCCGATCCTTCCCAATTCCTGCCTCTGCACACATGCTCCATATGTCTCACTAATTGTCCTCCCTATATATACCTGCTGTCTTGTGCTTGCTGTTTGCTGAGTCATTGTCTCCTGGTTTCTGGTGCTTGTTTTCTGTTTGTGATTGTTATTTTGTATTTCAGTTGCTTAGTCTTCCCTAGTGTTTCCACGTGTTTGCAGTTTTTCCTTAATAAATTCCCCTTTGTCACATTATCCATGCATTTGAATCTGATTCTGCTCTGTGGAGGCACCCTCTGTATATGGTGACAAATTATAGTTCAGTGAGATTAGTGTAACATAAACCCTTCAAACTGAGCAGGACAGAAATCATAATCCTTTCTTAATCATAAAAGTGTTAATATGTATACACATGCATCATACCAGAAGAAGGTGAAGAAGCCAGACTACAAAAACCATTTCCACCTAAACAAAACAATTCAATTATAATAATTAAATAATTCATTGACACAATTATTTACAGAATTTAATCGTGTTTTTGCTTTTATAATATTGAAAATGGCCGGAAATAGAAGATACTATGTATAAGACATGAGACATGACCTCTGCCTACTGATCAGGAATATCTTATATAATCTGAAAGGTATGTAAACACCTTTATTATGTTTTTTTTTTCATTTGGTCCAAAATCATCACTTTGCTTACTTCCGGGTATGCCTGCTTGCTCTTGTAGCTCACGTCAACCTGAAAGCGTGTCCAGCTGTGGCATGACACACATTACTGTAACTGTGTATTATACATTTAATGTTGTTGGTGGGGAGATTCCAAAACAAACCCTAAATAGTTATATTTGGATGGAATTAACACCAACTGTGACATATAAATCAAATAAATTAAGTTTTATAGTTCAGTACCTGAGAAACCTCATATAGCACAGGTGTGCCATATTGTGCAATACTGATGAGATTTGTGAGTCATAAAATTTCAATCATCTCAGTTTCGTGGTTGAATCTTGTATAGCTTTGCTACTATGAAGGTTTATTTTGGAGTCCACAAAGATGGACTCCAAAACACCAGAGATTTCTGGCATATCTCTAACAACCAATAAAAACTATGGTTGTGTGAGCCTGACACCTACATGCTGGTCATGATTATTCAAAACGCTCTTTTGTCATGTAATTCACAAAAGTTTAGTTAGCTATCAAATAGCTAGTCTGGCAAAAAGCCAATGGCCATACAGAAGGTTTACAATATTATGTGTTAACTTTTAATTAACTTTTGCCGAATAGCTGGAAGCAATGTTCTGTTGCACAATGCATAGAACCTTAACCTAAACCCTGCTAAACTCCTTTGGGATACTACTACTACTACTACTACTACTACTACTACTACTACTACTACTACTACTAATAATAATAATAATAATAATAATAATAATAATAATAATAATAATACATTTTATTTGGTAATAATAATATAATAATAATAATACATTTTATTTGAGGGTGCCTTTCAAAAATACATTTAAAACACAACGAATACTATAAAAAAAACAAATAGACAACGGAATAAAAAAAATATATATAAAGTAATAAAAGAAAATAATGGGCAAGTTCAAATATAAAATGCATTTCTAAACATGTGAGTTTTGAGACGTTCGTTAGATAGTCTATACCGCTGATGTCAGCAGGGAGACTGTTCCAAAGGCAGGGAGCAGAGCGACTGAATGCTCTAAGCCCAGTGCTGGACAGTTGAGCTGATGGTGTGGTGAGCCGATTAGCAGAAGAGGATCTGAGTGTACGGGAGGATGTGTATAATTGGAGAAGATTAGAAAGATATGGTGGAGTAAGATTATGAAGAAGGTGAATTTTATGCTTGATGAGAAACTTCACAGGCAGCCAGTGAAGCTGGTGAAGAACTGGCATGATATGATCAATAGAAGGAGTTCAAGTAATAATGTGGGCTGCAGAGTTCTTTACTAGTTGAAGTTTATGAAGAATTTTTGAAGGCAAACCAAAAAGAACAGAGTTACAGTAATCCAAATGTCATGTAACAAGGGCATGGACTAAAATAGACTTTGTTGTGTCAAGATTGGGTGGAGGCGATTAATATTGCTGGGGTGAAAGTAGGCAGAATGAGTAACATTATTAAAACGAGCCTCTAAGGGTAGAGTGCTATCAAGGATGACACCAAAACTCTTTACCTGAGGGGAAAGAAAAACTGTGGAACTATCAGTATTTATTGAAAAACTATCAACATTGGCTAAGGTGGACTTGGAGCCAACGAGAAGGACTTCTGTTTTATTGCTATTCATTCGTAGAAAGTAGCAAGAAAACCAAATTGAATACTGAATTGGAATACTGACTACAGTATGTCACAGGCTTCCTCACCCAACAGCAGGAACTGATCTTGCTAAAGGTTTTATGGTTGATTTGATTCAATTCCTCAGCCACATTCCAAAAGCCTTAACAGAATATTGGAGGTAAATTGTGACATCAAAATCATGGAATAAGTTGCTCACAAAAGCACATATGGTGTGATGGTCAGATGTTCACAAAAAATTATGATCATTTCACCACTGGCTTTCTAACAGTATCAAAAAATTCACTCTATTAATAAAAATATGATACTTGGCCTTAATCTGTTAACTGGTTTTGGTCATGCTTGTTTCTGTCATACATATATATCTGCTCTGAGCAGATGGCACCTTCACAGGCAGTTACCGATTTTTAAGGATGTGGACTAAGCATTCCCACAGTGTAATCTAGAATGACTTTTGTGAGGGGGTGGGGAACAAAGTCAAAATAAGTTGACTCAGTCACATTCCAATCTCAATAGATTTATAGGTTGAGTCCAGAAACATGCCTGAAGCTTTGTCAAATTACAGTCATTGAGTCGGTCAGGTTTCCTTTAAATCACATATGAGATTTTTGCTGCTAACACATGACATCATTTACAAACAGATTTCTGCTGTAAAAAAACAAGAAATTTTAACACAATCTAAATTGTTTCCATTAAACTAATTTCTTCTCCAGATAAGATGTTAAGACAGTGAAGATGTTATATTCTGTGGTATTTGGTAGGAGATATTTCAGCATAAAGGCACGCACTAGCCGTTTCTATCCTTGTTCATTAGATCACTTTGTCCATTAGATTAAAACAGCTTTAAGACAGCATTATTATTGGACTATAACAACCAAATTTGATTGCCAGCAACTTTTTTGATTGATTGCAACTTTCCCACTACTACTCAGTGAAATGAAATGGCCCATGTTTTGTTTGTTTATTTTTTTCTATTTAATAATAGAATTTCCTCTTTGGTTTAAATATTCATAACAGGATAAGAGTTGATTGGTCTTGTTATGTTAACCATAAATCCTAGTAGATTTTTAAAAGTAACGAGTCAACATTAGTTGATTGACCCTCTGCCATTATGTCACAGGTGTTCACAGACATCAGCCCCATGATCTCACAAGCTTCTATTCCTTGCCTTCAGGAGGAGTTGGCCAAATTACCTCATCCATGGGCTGGTAAGTTCCAAATATCTTGTTCTGTACCTCGGCTAACATTTCCTACATACTCTACATTCTAAGACAATAGCTCAGAACTTCAATCAGTGTCAATAATAAAATGTACACATAATTCTAAACATATCCAACACAATGTATTCAAAAAGTATTCAGACCCCTTCAATTTTCTTTCTTTCTTTCTTTCTTTCTTTCTTTCTTTCTTTCTTTCTTTCTTTCTTTCTTTCTTTCTTTCTTTCTTTCTTTTTTTTTTTACTAAGGTTGTCATTTTTGTAGATCTTTTAACCCAGTCTGAGTTGATAAATGCTGAGTTTTCTTAAATGATGTCTCCAAATTTTGAACTGTTTATCTTTTCCTTGGTCCTGAGAAACTTACCATGAATGCTAACAAACAGATTCCCATACCTTGATGCTGCTATAACTGTGCTTTACCATAAGGATGGAAAACATCCTCCAGATATACATTATTTTTTTCCTAATTTTTCTAACCCTGAGAATTTTTGGTGCAAGCAGTTTAACTTGAATTTTTTTTGTTCTACATTTTTAACAACAGACAAAGAAGAACAGAATTTGACTGTATGGTACCCTTCTGAAAATAATGAAATAGCAAGGCTATATCTGTTGGTTTTTGCTATGCCCTATACACATTTGGGCTTGAGATCAAAAGATTACTATTGGATGATAGATAAGAATTTCAGGTTCCATTCCTTTGTATGTACATATAGATGTTATAAACTGTACACATAGAAAATGGCACCTTTGTTGGCAGATCACACAATTATTTTAGTGAGCAAACTTATTGGAACAGATAATCTTAAAATCAACAACACTTAATATTTGGCTGATTATCCATTGCTTGCAATACAGTATTGTTCAAAATAATAGCAGTACAATGTGACTAACCAGAATAATCCAGGTTTTTAGTATATTTTTTATTGCTACGTGGCAAACGTGGTGAAGTAGATTCTCAGAAAACAAACAAGACCCAGCATTCATGATATGCACACTCTTAAGGCTGTGAAAATGGGCAATTATTTGAAAGGGGTGTGTTAAAAAAAATAGCAGTGTCTGCCATTGACTGTACAAACTCAAAACTATTTTGTACAACCATTTTTATTTCTAGGATTTAGCAATCCTGTGAATCACTAAACTAACATTCAGTTGTATGACCACAGTTATTTAAAACTGCTTCACATCTGTGTGGCATGGAGTCAACCAACTTGTGGCACCTCTCAGCTGTTATTCCACTCCATGATTCTTTAACAACATTCCACAATTCAATTACATTTCTTGGTTTTGCTTCAGAAACAGCATCACCCCACAAGTTCTCGATTGGATTAAGGTCCGGGGATTGGGTTGGCCACTCCATAACATTAATTTTGTTGGTTTGGAACCAAGACTTTGCTCGTTTACTAGTGTGTTTGATGTCATTGTCTTGTTGAAACAACCATTTCAAGGGTATGTCCTCTTCAGCATAAGGCAACATGACCTCTTTAAGTATTTTGACATATGCAAACTGATCCATGATCCCTGGTATAAATAGGCCAAACACCTTAGTAGGAGAAACATGCCCATATCATGATGCTTGCACCAAGATGCTTCACTGTCTTGACTGTGTACTGTGGATTGAATTCAGAGTTTCGGGGTCGTCTCACAAACTTTTTGTGGCCCTTGGACCCAAAAAGAACAATTTTATTCTCATCAGTCCACAACTTGTTACTCCATTTCTCTTTAGGCCAGTTGATGTGTTTTTTTTTTGGCAAATTGTAACCTCTGTGCTGTTCTTCTGAACAATGTCTTGAACGACCCATTTTTCTCAGGCTTTTAAATGCATGTTCAACAAGTGCTGGCTTCATCCTTAAATAGGGGCCACCTAATTCACACCTGTTTTTTCACAAAATTGATGACATCAGTGATTGAATGCCACAATGCTATTTTTTAGAGCACACCCCTTTCAACTAAGTGCTCAATTGCACAGCCTTGAGAGCATGCATATCATGAATGCTGGGTCTTGTTTGTTTTCTGAGAATCTACTGCACATACTGGTAACTTGTTTGCCATGTAGCAATAAAAAAATATACTAAAAACCTGGATTATTCTGGTTAGTAACATTGTAATGCTATTATTTTGAACAATACTGTAAGTAATCCAGAGAGCCACTGACCCCACCAGACTGTTGCATTCTTCTTTTGTGCAAGGCTTTTACTACAGCTTCTTTGAGTTGTTGTTTATTTTGTTGTTTTTACCCTTGTTTTACCCAATCTCCTCTTCAGGAGGTGAAATGCATGCTGAAATGGATGGAAGTCTGGTAATTGACTTGGTCAGTTTAAAACCTTAAACTATTTTCTCCTAATGTCTCATAAAGTCTTTTTTTGTGTTACCAGTGTGTTTTGGGTCATTGTATGCATTCTTCTGTATATCGGCAGACAGAATGACTTCTGAATTGTTTCAGCTGCTACAATCATGAGTTTAATCATCAATACAGATTAGGGACCCCATTCTAAAAGCAGCCATGCAAGCCCAAGACATAACACTAGCTCAGGCATAATTGTTTAAAGAATTCATATGTTTTGGTTTATGGGCAGATCAAGTGTCCACACGTTGCCCTTTTCCCTCACTTTGGGTAGAGGTTAATTTTGTCTCCATAATTTTGTTGCTCACCGCTGTATATCTGGCCTTCCAATTCTTACCACTGTTGAGTGGTTTACATCTTGAGGAATGGCCTTTATATTTCTGAAAATTGTCAACTCCCTGCCATGGCATTAGGAAGAAACTTTGAGAAGATCCAGACTTAAAAGGGACCCACTCCTTTTCCAGTTGACAATGAACAGTGAGATTATAAATGATTTTTCTTATATGATGGAAAATAGGGCAGCAAAACTGATAACTCTAATATAATTTAAAAAAGGCATTTTGAGTGACAAAGGCAAGCATGTTACTGAGAAAACAGTACAGGAATGCTGCCCCTCAGATCTGGAACGTGGTTATATGGATTTGCTCATTCAACGAACAAGACTTAATGAAGCAGGCACTGTTGTCAGGCAAGAAAACCTGGGGTGCAGAGAGCATTCCTGTTATCTCAAAGGTCAGATCTCCTTGCATGTCACTCCAGCTCTTTTATTCCAACCGTAGCTGACGGATCTTCATTGAACTTCTTGTAACAGCGCCAACCACATTCCACCCTCAAACCGCCAGATGGAGCCATCACACAACATGAAGTATTGTGAGTTCTGCCTGAGTACCAAGCATTTGTTTTCTCTGCCTGTTTGCCATTGTTCATGACTACGCATTGTTTCTTGACTCTTCCATTTGTTATTTGGGTTTTGGATTTGTTTACCTCGCTGATTGCACTTAAGTTTTTCTTTTTAATTTTGTTTTCCTTGACTCTGCTTTTGTCTTATGTTTTGGGTTATTTACTCTTGGTGTGCTTAATAAACTTTTGTATATTGAATCTATATCGAATATGCTGACTCCTCGTTACAGAATACTTAAATTAAATTTATGGTGCTCTGTTTCAGTGTAGGGATTTCTGTGCCAGTGTGAAATCTTCTTCAACCAGAGACCTATAGTGAGGACGTTATGAAATGTGCCTTCCTCATGTGTCTTGTTTTTAGGAGGGCGCTGGACTGGGCAGCAGCAGTTTATTACCACAAACCATGTCAGACAGTCCTTTTCACTGTTTACTTAGCTCAATGTTTTAATTGTTCAATGTTTTTGAAGATCGAGTTGGAGAAGGGGAAATTAAAGTTCGAATTCTGGTGGCCCAAAGCCAATTTTGTCTTCCAACCCCAGACAATGTCCCAATTATACTATTAGAAGTATAATATTCTATCAAAGTATTGTCTGCGTGTTCTGCCTGCATACTAATCCTGTGTGCATACGCTGCCTGTTTGCCATTATTCATGACCACATTTTGTTTCTGAACTTCCCAGTTGCTATTTATTTTGTAATTATTTACATCGACCCTTTACATTTTTTTTTACTTCAAGTCAAGTCAAGATGCTTTTACTGTCATTTCAACTATATATAGCTGATGCACTGCATAATGAAATGAAACAGCATTTCTCCATGGTGCCACATAAAACAACAGTAAAGGACTTGCAGTAAAGTAAGTTGTTCAAGCCACATAAAGTGCATTGTGTGCAACCCAAAGCAAACAGTGCAAGACAAATGACAGTTGGTGCTTTGCCTGTTTTCCTCGACTCTGATTTTATCTCACGTTTCACTTCTGCTTATGGAATCTACTGACTCCTTTTTACACATTGTCATGCTGGAACATATTTAATATAGACACTATAGTGTGTTGAAACAATGTTCAGTATGAACATCAAAATCTTTATTATTAGCAGGTCCTAATCTACTGATCCTATGTGAGATTGTCCATTGATGAAAGAGTGAGGTTTCGGAATAATATTTTAGGGACATGCAAGCATTTAGGGAATCTGAATACATCAGAAAAAAGCGATTCACAAGTGCAAAAGAAAGCTGCAAGGATCACAGGGCAACAGGAGCCATTGCAGAAAAGCATGTCACTATTGACAGCATCTTATCTGCACAGCTCCTTACACCAAATCTTTCTCTCATTATTTGTGTAATGTATGTGATTAATACAATACCATAAACATGCTGAGGTCTGAATACCTTCTGAATACATTGTATAATTCTCTTGTGAGAATTATATGATATATAATAATGTAATACAATATAATTTTAGTGAATAACATACCACGCCTATTTTACAGTTTTTTTGTTAAATTAGCAGAATTTTAAGTATCAATACTTAATTATGCTTAAATAATTCATTCATTCATTTTCTACCGCTTATCTGAACTTCTCGGGTCACGGGGAGCCTGTGCCTATCTCAGACGTCATCGGGCATCAAGGCTGCTTAAATAATACAAAATATATTTATTTGTACAATGAAAGAGCGGGAATTTAAAAAATATATATATATTTATTTATTTCACTGTTGTACATATAAATCAATAAACTGCATAGTATTACATAGTATAACCAGTTGATTGAGTTCTTTGTAAATCATGTTAAATGAATGTACTCCTGCATATGCAAATATGTAAAGTAAATATGTTTGACTATCAGGCAGAAGAAGGATTCTTGCTTTGAAGGTTTCTCGCAGCAAATGTGCAAATAAGTGATTATCCTGTCTAATTGTCAGTCTAAAGGAATCTTTGCAAAAAGCTTTTAAACTATAAATCAAACTTTACGATATATAACTTAAAACTAACAATGTAGTATATGTAGTACCTGCTCATTCATGCAATTATTGTCAGCCAATATTATAATGGCAGTAGTGATATGCATGATATCATGCACATACAGGTCAAAGGTTGAAAATGGAATAAGATCAGGCAATGTTTTTCCAACATGGAGTTTGCACAGCTTCATCCATTGTGAGCTTAGTCAGTTGGCTAATGATGTCTGAAAAAATAGTTACAAATGTCTCCTTTCCAGGAACTGCATCACTGCTTTTTTGTGGCAGGCAGCAATTATTTTTGTTTTTACACATTTGTTCAGGAATCCATACAAAAGGTGGAGGAGCCAACCCTCCCAACCCTTTGTGTCTACCTGAATCAAGCTGATGCCAGCTGATGGTCACACTGCGAAATTGTGAGCTGTATGTATGTAATCTGCATGTAAGAAAGAGAGAAAGAGAGAGAGAGAGAGACAGAAAGTGACAAAGACGTGAGGGCTTCCTGGGACATAAAGCACTCAACCACTCCACAGTCAGCAAACCTGAGTGACTTGCAGAGTTGGTGACAACATCCACACATCTCGGTTTAGCAAAAAATCTTTAGTCAAGTTCAAGTTCAAGTTCGCTTTATTGTCATTCCGCCTACTTTAAGACATGCAGTGGAACGAGATGTTGTGTCTCACAGGTCATCGGTGCAACATGCATACAGACATAAAACATAAAACAACAACGAAGCAGGGGGGCAGGTGCGGACTATGCCATCAGTACAAACAATACACTCTATGTAAAGACTTTCAGGAAATAAATATAAATATGTGGACTATACAATGCTTCCCTTGATATTGTACATGTGCAATTGGAGGCATTCAAAGTCAAGCCGCTGGTAGCTAGCATGTAAAAGTGTATTGACTGTGGGTTTTTGTACACCGTTTAGTTTTTGATGTACCAGTGTGCTAATGCTGTGGTGAGTGCAGCTGGTGGCAGTCAGGTGGGTCACATCACAGGAGGCCTGTGTGGTGGTTTGAGTTCAGGGCTCGCACAGCTCAGGAGAAGAAACTGTTCCACAGTCTAGCAGAGTGTGCTCTGATGCTTCTGTACCTTCTTCCTGATGGTAGGAGCTGAAAGATGTTGGAGGGATGTGTGGGGGTCCCCCACCATGCTGTTGGCCCTGCTGAAGCATCGCTTCATGAAGATGTCCTTGATAGAAGGGAGAGGGGCGCTGATGATCATTGCGGCTGTATTCACTATCCGCTGAAGGGTCTTGAGGTCTGCTGCACTGCAGTTCCCGTGCCAAACAGTGATGCAGTTGGTCAGCACGCTCTCTATGCTTTCTCTGTAGAAGGTGGTGAGGATGGGTGGAGGGAGGCATGCTCTCTTCAGGCGGTGGAGAAAGTGCAGCAGCTGATGTGCCTTCTTGGAGAGTGACTGTGTGTTGGTGGACCAGGTGAGATTTTCCGTGATGTGCACCCCCAGGAATTTTGTGCCACTGACCCTCTCTACTGTTGAGTTGTTGATGGTCAGTGGTCGGTGCTCAGCAGAGTTTCTTCTAAAGTCCATCACAACTTCCTTTGTCTTCTCCACATTGATGGACAGGTTATTTGTTGCATACCATTGCTTCATTGTTGCTGATGGGACCGATCACAGTTATGTCATCAGCAAACTTGACGATGCAGTTGGAGCTGAACTTTGCAGTGCAGTCGTGTGTCAGCAGCATGAAGAGCAGTAGGCTGAGCACACAGCCTTGTGGTGTGCCTGTGCTCAGTATGGTGGTGATCAATGTTTTTTACCCGACATGCACTGACTCCAGGATCCAATTACAGAGGGAGTTGCTAAGGCCCAGCAATTGCAGTTTTTGAATATCTGTTGTGGGATTATCGTGTTGACTGCTGAAATGAAGTTTATGAACAGCATTCTGATGTAGGAGATTTTATTTTCAAGGTGTGTGAGGGCTAGGTGGAGGCTGAAGGCATCATTGCATCATCTGTGGATCGGTTCTGGCGACTGGAGCTGATCGAGGGTGTTGGGGAGACTGGTTGTTGCATGACTAGCCTCTCAAAGCACTTCATCATGATTGGAGTCAGTGGTATGGAACGGTAGTCATTCAAACAGGACACAGGTGCTTTCTTTGGTGCCGGTATGATGGTTGTGGACTTGAGACATGTGGGGACGACTGCCTGTTGAGAGGTTGTGAGGTGCTGAAGATATCTGTAAGGACATCAGTCAGCTGTGCCGCACAGTCTTTCAGTACCCGGCCCGGTCCTTCGCGACCCACAGCCTTGCGTCCTTACATCGGCTGGAGAGAGACAGAGCACAAGGTCTTTGGGCGATGTGGGCAGTTTTTGTGCAGGTGTGTTGTTCTGCATGTCAAACCGCGAGTAGAATAGGTTCAGTGTGTCAGGGAGTGATGTGTTGTTTTCACAGGCCTGTAGCGGAGGCTTGTAGTCTGTGACGGTCCGGATGGCTTTCCAAAGGCTCCATGTGTCTTTACTGTCTGTGAAGTGACTGTTGATTTTGTCTGCATATGTCCGTTTAGCTTTTTTGATGCCACATGACAGATTGGCTCTTGCTGTTTAAAGAGCTGCTTTATCTCCTGACCGGAAAGCATCATCTCTGGTCTTTAGCAGCTCATGAACATAACAGAGATGTGATCTGTGAACTCAAGGTGGGGGCAGGGCTCAGCCCTGTATGTATGCTTCCCTGTAGTGTAAACACAAGTCCAGTATATTTTTCCTTTTGTTCCAAAGTTCACATGTTGGTAGAACATCGGTAACACTGTCTTTAAGTTGGCGTGGTTAAAGTCACTGGCTATTATTAGAAAGGCATCGAGGCTGCCTGTTTGAACTACGGTGATTTTGTACTACCACAGCGTTATTACACCAGTCTTTATTAATATACACACACAGTCCACCTCCACGTGACTTACCAAACAGTGTTTTGTTCCTGTCTGCCCGATAGCATGCTAGCCTGTGTAGCCTTTTACCCTCCAGATCTGCTACTTTACCCAAAAAAAAACTATTCATAAAAAAGCTAGACTAAACAAATGGGTTTTCAGCCTGGACTTAAACACAGAGACTGTGTCTGAGTTCCAAACACGAATTGAAAGGCTGTTCCATAACTCGGTCTCGACTAACTGGAGCTTATTTATGCAAAAGCATGAACTAATATTTCTGCATCATGTAGTGACATATAGATCTTTGTAATACTTCTGAGATGAAAGAAGGCTACCCTAGTGATATTATCTACATGTGCTTCAAATGAGAGACCGGTTTCAATAATCACACCAAGGTCATTTAATGCTGCACAAGATGAAACAAAGACCATCCAGAGTAATCAGAAAGCTTACTTTTGGCTGCCTGCTATGTTAGTACAAGCACTTCTGTCTTGTCAGAGTTAATCAGGATGAAGTTAGTAAGCATCCACTGTCTAAAGTCCTTAACACATTGTTCAATCTTATTAAGGTGTCATCAGCATAACAGTGGAAGCTCATACCATGTTTATGAATGATTGCACCAAGGGGGAGCATATTTATGGACAAATATAGTGTGCCTAAAACATAAGCTTAGTAGTCACCATTTAGATCTACAAACTAATAATAATCAATCAAATAAGATCTGATCCAGGAGAGGGCTTTCCCTAACACTAACAATATTTTTAGCCTATCAAGTAGAATAGCTAGGCTAATTGTGTCAAAAGTTAGACTGAGATCATTTAACTCCAGCAAGGAGATACAACCCTTATCAGAGGCCAGTAACAGGTCATTTACCACTTTAACCAATGCTTTGTGACTTTATGAGGCCTAAATCCTGACTGATACATTTCATGAATGTTATTATGATGTAGGTATGAGCATAATTTGCTACAACCTTTTCTAGGATCTTGGAGATAAAGGAGAGGTTTGATATTTGCCTACAGTTGGACACCTGACAGGGGTCAAGGTCAGGTTTTTTAATCAGGGGTTTGATAACTGATAGTTTCAAAGATTTAGGCTCATATCCAGTGCTAATTAAATCATTTATTATTTTTAGAAGAGGCTTAGTAGGTACTTTTATTATCTGTTTTAATAGAAACACATAGGTAAGGGATCCAGTTTGTAGGTTGATAGTTTTGTGGAAGAAATCAATGAAATTAAATCAGTCTTGAAGGGGAGTAAAACAGTGCTGATAAGAAAAAGTATCATGTTATTTACATTATTTATCAAGTTATTTGGTTTTATCTGAATTTTCTGCCTGATATAACCTAAAGTTTTCCACTGAAATAATTTATGAAGTCATTGCTGCTACATACTGTTGGAGTGCACTTTTCTACAGTGGTTTCATTCCTAGTTCATTTTGCTATAGTATAAAATAAAATTTTAGGATTCATTTTATTTTCATTTAGGGTTGAGAGATACCCTAATCTAGCAGCACTAAGAAATGTTTTTGCAGTTCAAAAGGCTTTCCTTCCATGCTAACTGAAATACTGATAATTTAATTTCACGCCATTTACGTTCTAATTTCCTAGTTGATTGTTTAATGGTTCATATTTGGTCATTGTACCAGGAAGCTAGTGTCTTCTGTTTAATTATTTTCCTTGGAGCTACAATATCTAAGGTGTAGTGAAACACTGACAGTCTGACAGACTGACAGAAATCAGTCACCTGATCATGATAATCATTCTGGGAGACTATTGGTAAATCTCTCTGCAGTAGCAGACTTGGTGATGTGGCAATCTGGATATATTGTGTTCAAGATGCAATTTAAACAAAAGGACAATGGCCTGAGATAGCTTTTGATAGTGAAAGAGTGACTATATTTTCTATGTTTAATCCAAAGGTTCAGATCAAGAGTGTGACCTCCATTATGAGTGGGTCTTACACAACTTCTGTTCTCAGAGGATCTTCTAACTTATCAAAATGAATATTAAAGTCTCCCACAATTTATGCTTTGTCTAAAGAAACAACCAGCTTTGAAATAAAATCTGCAAATTCACAGAGAATTTTAGAGCAAGGCCCCAGATTACTGTAAATAAGAATTAGTGGAATTGACTTGGTAGACTTATTGTTTGTGGCTACATATGATATGTTGGTATATTGAAATTTAAATGTGTTGAATTTATGTCTAGATGCCTAGCTTCACAGTTGGGAATAATTATGCATTATCTGCAAGTTCCACCTGCTTCCCATCCATCTACAGCTGATGCTTGACCCAGCTATTCAAGCAAGCTGGCTTAATGCCCCTAATGACCTGAGGGCCTCCTCTGGTTGGGCAGGGTCCAGATGCAGCTAGCATTTGCAGTAGTCCAGAAGTCACTGGGCATATTTAAACAAACAACCCTAATCTTCTAACAGTATGGATCAGAGGTGCTAATGATAGATTTAGCACAGGTCGGACACTACACACCTTAATGGTAGATGATTGTGGAGGATTTGGTACATTTCCCTCTAAACTGGGACAAAAAATGCAAACCACAAGAAAACAAACAGAAAACCAGCTCCTTCTCTAAAGGCTCAATTGGGGCTTCACAGTCACACACAAAATATCAGAGGCTTACACACAACCACACACACTGGCCTCTCATGCCGATAAAAAGTGAAAAGAAAATAAATAGAATGTTAAATAAGCATCTACAATTGAAAGGCAGGTGTGCCATAGTAATTTGCCATCTCCCACACACTTTTACGGTAAACCTTGCCCCTCTCCTGCTAAGATTACATTTAAGTGCTAATAGTATTTTCAATACTTTCATAATATGATTTTCTTCTAATGTACTGTATATGAGCATGCACATGATCTATCATGTATGACCCTTATGATATGTGTTTTATAAAACCAGACTTCTATATTAAAAAAAAGAGTAGTTTCAATAATCAATATAGCTGCAAGCAGCGATGACGGGCCCTCGCACGTTTTTTATCGCTATACGGTGCCTCCCAGAAAACAATGCACGGTCGGCAAGTGCATCAAGTGGGTATATATCAGTGGACTATTTTACGTTGTTACTGAACCATTTGGGGACTGTGGGTAAATGAAACCCCACATTTTAGACAAAGGGGGCGCTAGTGAGCCACTTAAGAGACACACCTTTGTCTGACCTTTTTGTCCACACTTAACAGCCGACAAATGTGATGTATGTGTAAAATTTCAAGTTAATCTAAGCACGCCAAAAGCCTTAAATATGCTTGAAATAAAAGTTTGACATGATGCCATGGCAACAGTGTTTGAGATAGCAATTTCGCATCTCTAATATCTCTGCGTCATGGTGGCCAAGTCTGGTCTCAACTGCATGAACCCCCCAGGAGGAGCATTTAAAAGTTTACCGCATGCAGCTGTCAAAAAATCCACCTTTGTGACTGACACACTTCCTGGGGCCTGTTGGTGGCGCTATGTCAGAGATTCACAATAGGCACATCGATGCGATCGGAATCCTTGGCCAGACATACACACCATGTGTCATCCCAATAAGACATTTTTTGCTTTAGATATTAGACACTTCCTGTTTCTCTGAATTCGCCATAAATTAGTCGCCTCGCCATGGCAGCACCGCTCGAGATATCAAAAATTACTTTGAAATTTAGCAAGTGTAATGTCTCGGCATCATGTTCACCACATTTGATGTCAATCGCATGAATTCCCTTGGAGGAGTATTTAAAAGTTCACCGCATGCACTTATAAAACAATCCAAAATGGCCGACTTCCTGTTGGGCAGAGCTCATAGTTTAGAACGCGAAAGTTGATCGGGTCGATGAGATCTATATGCGTACCAACTCTCGTACATGTGTATAATTGCCCGATCTGTGCACAAATGTTTGTTTTTGCATTACAGGGGGTGCTACAGAGCCCCTTTGCCACGCCCGTATTCCAGCCTTTGCCAGAGCCTAGCGTCGCACGACTCTGACGTGTGCCAAATTTCAAGAGATTTCGAGCATGTTAAGGGACCCCAATTGGCCAATGTGTGCAAAAAAAAAAAAATAATAAAATAATAATAATAATAAATATAGCTGCAAGCAGCGATGGTGGGCCCTCGCATGTTTTTTTATCACTATGCGGAGCTTCCCAGAAAACAATGCACGGTGGGCAAGTGCATCAAGTGGGTAAATATCAGTGGAGTATTTTACGTTGTTACTGAACCATTTGGGGACTGTGGGTAAATGAAACCCCACATTTTAGACAAACGGGGGCGCTAGTGAGCCACTTAAGAGACACAACTTTGTCTGACCTTTTTGTTCACACTTAACAGCCGACAAATGTGATGTATGTGTCAAATTTCAAGTTAATCTAAGCACGCCAAAAGCCTTAATATGCTTGAAATAAAAGTTTGACACGATGGCATGGCAACAGTGTTTGAGATATCAAAAATCCTTTTGCAATTTTGCATCTCTAATATCTCTGCGTCATGTTGGCCAAGTCTGGTCTCAATTGCATGAACCCCCCAGGAGGAGCATTTAAAAGTTTACCGCATGCAGCTCTCAAAAAAATCCACCTTTGTTACTGACACACTTCCTGGGGCCTGTTGGTGGCGCTATACCCGGGACTCACAATAAGCACATCGATGCGATCACGTTCTTGGCCGAACATACACACCTCGTGTCATCACAATAAGACATTTTTTGGCTTAGATAGAAGACACTTCCTGTTTCTCTGAATTCGCCATAACTTAGTTGCCTCGCCCTGGCAGCACCGTTCGAGATATCAAAAATCCCTTCGCAATTTAGCAAGTGCAATGTCTCGGCATCACTTTTGGTGTCAATCGCATGAATGTCCTAGGAGGAGTATTTAAAAGTTCACTACATGCAACTGTTGTGACTGACACACTTCCTGTCGCCTGTTGGTGGTGCTATGTCCGAGATTCACAATAGGCACATCGATGCGATTGGAATCCTTGGCCGAATATAAACACAGCGTGTTATCCCAATAAGACATTTTTTGCTTTAGATATTAGACATTTCCTGTTTCTCAGAATTCGCCATAACTTAGTCGCCTCGCCATGGCAGCACCGTTCGAGATACCAATAACTCCTTCGGAATTTTGCAAGTGCAATGTCTCGGCATCATGTTCACCACATTTGAAAAAAATTAATAATAATAATAATAAACCCGAGCAAAAACAATAGGGCTTCGCACCATTCAGTGCTCGGGCCCTAATAATTAGCATTATGTACCACAGTTACGGTAGACTTCCTGTTGGCTCGAAACAGTTTGGCCATTCTTCTCTGAACTATTAGTATTTTCAAGTCATCTCAGTGTCTTGAATCTTTTGATTCCCTTCACCAAATCAGTTAGTTAACTTACTTGTTCAATGACCCTTTCTGTAACTTACATCATTACATAGGTTGTGCCAACCACTGTTTGTTTTCTCTCTCTCTCTTTTTTTTTTAGATATTATGAGTCATTCTTTAATTCACTCAATAAATTCATTTAAAATGTTTTCGAGAGAAAAATTCTAGTATGATTTACTAAAATTGGCATGTCCAATCCACAAAGAGAAAATATGGTGATTTTATCTTCAAGAAAGACATTTCTGTCAATGCAGGTTTGTTTTGAGAGTGTAGTCATAAATGAGGATACAATATATACTGAATAAGTAAACAATTTATCTATTTGTATGAAATAGTTTTCAATGCTACAATAATAAAAATAGCCAATATCCTGTGATCAATACAACACCAACAACACATAAAGCTTCAAACACACTTACACTCTCACTTTTTTCACCTAAACAAACTACATGAGTGTAAAAATTTCAGGAGACTAGCAGTTCCTGAAATAATAAAACCACATTGAAGTCATTTAGTTCACAGATGTATGCTGTGAAAATGATCTGAATCTTTTGACCTGTACCTGCATGAATATATGACATGACATATATGCTGCTTGCACATGATTGGTTATTTGTATGAATGAACAGGTGATCCTAATAAACTGTTTGGTGAGTGTGGGTATCTAGAACTCTAGAAAGTATATAAAAGAGGTTCTAAATTTT
Source organism: Tachysurus fulvidraco (assembly GCF_022655615.1). Lineage (NCBI taxonomy): Eukaryota > Metazoa > Chordata > Actinopteri > Siluriformes > Bagridae > Tachysurus > Tachysurus fulvidraco. The sequence continues at coordinate 13,731,038 of NC_062538.1, read as the reverse complement.
GTGGGTTATTATATTTATCCAGCATATATAAACCTGAAATCACCAAACATTTGGTCAGAAGGTCACCCAATCCTTACCTTACCTACCCCAACTCCCAATTACCTGCAGGCAAAGTCAGCCTGTCTATCCACTCTCCTCGTGTGGCTTCAGGCAGCCCTACTCCTCCAGTCTCACCAGCAACTCCTCCTATTCAAGGTATAGTATCAGCTGAAAATTTTTTGATTCTGAAGTTTCAGCTAAAAGTGCTAACACCACCCTCATAGCCTGCCTATGCAACCCAGCCTAGCTTGCTTAAGCTTTTGCCATGTTTGTGCCCTAGTTTGCTTTAATCAAATAATTGGTTACATATTACAATGAAGTGTCAATATTAGCATAGGTATTCTGGTTTTAATTGAGGGACTTATAATCTGTTAAAAACTGTTTAGATAAAATGCTATGTAAAATAAAAATAAAAAATAAAATGCATTGCAAAGATTTGCAAATCATTTAGACCCCATATATATATATATATATATATATATATATATATATATATATATATATATATATATATATATATATATATATATATATATATGATAAACAAATACTATCAAATGTTGAAACTGAGAGTTTTTGAAGCCATTTAAAAAATTTCAGGGACAGGGCAATATTTACCATTGTGTTGCATCACCTTTTCTTTTAGGTTTTGCACTGGATCTTTTACTATGGAGCCATGCTGTTGTAATGCATACAGATTCTGGTTTGGCATAGTCTTGCTGAAATAAGCACAGCCTTCAATGAAAAATGTTGTTTGGATGGCAGCATATGTTGCTTCAAAACTTGTACACACACACAAACACACACACTCAAACACACAGACACACATACACAGTTTGTATGCAAAGAACCTTTTTTAGTGAAGGCCTTGCTTATTTCAGCAACACTATGCCATATAGTGCATTAAGAAAGAATTCAGACCCTTTGGAACAACACTTGAAATTTAGCTCTTGATAGTTTCTGTGATGTTTCTTCATCTTGATTTGAGTCCACCTGTGGTAAATTAAATTGATTCAACATGATTTGGAAAGGCTATCTCTCTATAGAAGGCCTCACAGCTGACAATGCATATCAAAGCAAAAACCAAGCCATGAGGTCAAAGGAACTGGCCCAGATCTGGGGAAGGCTACAACACAATTTCTGCTGCACTGATGTGCATACATAATTGAAGCTAATCGGCATCTCTAAATTGTCTCTAGTGATTTGTTGTGTGAGTGTGTGTGAAATTGTTCCCTGAGTTGGCACCACATACAATGTGTCCCCTGAACTGTTGCCCAAATTCCATGGCAACATCTTTAGGCTCCCCATAACCCCTGTGTAGGATAGGCAGTACAGAAAATGTATGGGTGGAGTTTGTAAGGCTTAAGTTTACTTAAGGGTAAACAATTTCAACATCCCTCTCGGATATAAATATACAGATATATGAAGGGGGTATTTAATTTCACTGAAATATTTAATGGTATTGTAAATTTAAAAAATATTTTTTAGTATATAAGAAATTTTAATAATTTTGTTGAGTAACCCTTTTAGGAAAAGGGAACTGAAAATAAAGAAGTTTAAGATTATTCATTCATTCATTCATACATTCATTCATTTTCTACCACTTTATCCGAACTTCTCGGGTCACGGAGAGCCTGTGCCTATCTCAGATGTCTTTGGGCATCATGGCAGGATACACCCTGGACAGAGTGCCCACCCATCGTAGGGCACACACTCTCATTCACTCACACTCTCACACACTACGGACAATTTTCCAGAGATGCCAATCAACCTACCATGCATATCTTTGGACCGGGGAGGAAACCAGAGTACCCGGAGTAAACTCCCGAGGCACGGGGAGAACATGCAAACTCCGCACACACAAGGCGGAGGCAGGAATCAAAGCAGGCAAACCGTGCTAAGCACTTAGCGAGGCAAACATGCTAACCACTAAGCCAACGTGCTCCCGGTTTAAGATTAGTGTTAGTAAATTAAATGCTGTATGTAAGGCTCTTGCATTTTGTGTGGTCAGCTCCATTTGTCTTGAGTTTGATGATAAAGGCAAGAAGCATCTGTAAAATCAATGTTTTAGTTGTTGAATGGCTGCATTCCAGCCTTGCGCGCTCCTGCAAACCATTGCTGTGGCTTTTCACATTAGTGTTTTGTATGAGTGCATATATTTTTGCATTTTATTTGAGTATATAATTTCTATGTCGATTAAATTGTGGTTTTATCTATAGACATTGTTCGAAGCCAATTTATAGAAATCTAGAAAATTAATGAGCAAGCCTTAGGTGCTAGTGGTAAAAAAGGATTAAGATGGCATGAAGAAAAAAACCTGTACTAGATGACAGAGGGATTTTAAACATTACAAAAAAGAGCCATGTAGAAAAGAGACAAATGTCTGGTATGATTGAATATGAATAAGAGTCCTGAGATATGGGATATGTTAAGGGAACTTCAGGAATTAAACAGTACAGTAAGTACTCTAAGTACAGTATCTAGGTAAGAAATCCACTGAAGCAGGAAGGTAAGTCCTTTGAGCTATATTTGTTCTGCTCATGAAAGGGAAATAATAGTTTTTGCTTTTTGCTAACAAAGACTACCAAGTGGTAATTCTGTCACACATTTTCTTTTTCTATTAGTTGCTGTTTTTTAAAAGGAATCTGCAGAATTGCCTACCTGAAGTCCTCTTTGTGTCTAGGTTGACTAACATTTTGATTAATAACTTTAATAAAATCCTAACTTAATGTTTGAGACTCTGATACTTTCTGGGACTTGTCTTTGGCTGGTATTGCTCATTGGGCTTCATGATGGTGTTTGTTTAGGTATATTCTCAAAAGGAAAAACTTTTGGGCATTCCAAAAACAGATATCAAGTGCATTCAGAAAGAATTCAGACCCCCTTCACTTTTTTAAATTTTATGTTGCAATGTGATAATACAATTGTTCAATTTTTTTTTTATTAATCTATATCCAGTACCACAAAATGAAAACAAAATTCTAGGAATGTTTGAGAATATATGAAAAAGGAAAATCTGAAATATCATATGTACTTGAGTATTCAGACCCTCTGCAAAATACTTGAAATTTAGCTCAAGTGCATTCCATTTCTCTTGATAGTTACTGAGCTGTTTCTACACATTGATTGGAGTCAGTCTTACAGCTGACAATGCATATCAGAGCAAAAACCAAGCCACAAGGTCAAAGGAACTGCCTGCAGAGCTCAGAGACAAGATTACCGGGGAAGGCTACAAAAGAAATTCTGCCACACTGAAGATTTGCATGAGCACATCCTCCATAATTATGTATTAGTCTGCACCCTTAGCTTTTCTTAGCTACATGACCAACCACTTAAAGTCAAAGTTTCCGAGAATGTATTTCATACAGTGAAAATTAAATGAAGCTCTGACCTGTATATGCAAATGGATATTGCTGCATAATTGCTGACTGGATAATTGCATGAATGAACAAGTGCTGGAGGGCTAGATAAATACAGTGAAAATTGTATGTACAAAATAATTTGCAGAAACATATATGTAATAAAATACAAAGTATTATGAATAGCTATTTCTCAAGAATTAATTTTCTTCAACCATCAAAAGAGCATAATTTGCTCAGGTCACTCCTTGGTTTTATATATATATATTATATTTTCCTTGGTTTTAAATATATTTTATTACACATTTTCTCAAGCATTTCTTAATTATAAGTGACACATAGTTTTGCTGCTAGCTGTGTCTTATACCTCTGACTTGTAACTACACAAGGGGGCTTCAGGAAGGTTACTGTAAATCTGTTGATTCCAGCTGACAGCCATAATTACCTTATCATTGTATTTACGTTACCTAAATAAAGTTACTTGCAGTCATAAATTAACCTTTAGGAACTTCATAAATATGTTTCATGCTTACAATAATTTTGGTGTTCCTGTGTGTTCATGAAGGTTCTCTCACTCTCTGATTATGGGGCCATCTGGAATGCACCCTACAGGAATCCCACACCCTGCTATAGTTCCCTCTTCAGGCAGGCAAGAGCAGTTTGACATGTATGTGTAAAAAACATTAAAGGTGCATTAGTCAATATTAATCGCTCTTATGCATGTGTAGCATACAACATTGAATCATTAGCCAATTTTAGTATTAGTATTACCATTTCACTTTCAAGCAATGAAGTAGTCTGTTTATTAAGGATATTTTTTGTTATTTTTTTGTTACATATAGCTTTGTTATTTAGATACAGATGATAATATATGGACTATAGTGATAGTATAGCTGTGTTTTTGTCAGTGCCGGCATTAAGCATTTTACTCTGGTCTGTGTTTTTGCCTACTAGTTTTGCTTACTAGGTCATTTAGCTGTTTGCAGCCAAGTTATAACACTATAAATATGTGAATTTGTTTGAGCTCCCATGTATTTCTGAACTGACCATCAATACAGTACTGGTGTTGGCTAGTATATCATATTGTACGTTAATTTTATTAGTAAAAGATTCAAGATGACTATTGCACCTTTAAGGAAACTGCAGATGGGGAATTTTTACATGAAGTAAGCATCACTCGTTCATAACTGGCAGACATTTATTACATTTGTGTTATTAATGTTTCATAATGATAAGTCTTTAATTAAATGATCTAATATGGCAATTCTACAGTATTTGAATGCAATGTTACCAAATCAAACTTGTGTTGTTTTCCTTTTGCATTGCAGCAAGCCACATCCAGAGTCAAAGAGGGATAGAGAGTCTAAGAAGCCAGTCATCAAAAAGCCTCTGAATGCTTTTATGCTCTACATGAAGGAGATGAGGGCAAAAGTCATTGCAGAATGCACCTTGAAGGAGAGTGCAGCTATCAACCAAATACTGGGCCGTAGGGTAAGGGTTCTTCTAAAATTATGTTGGACTATTAATAAAACACCTGTGCTCAAATCTAAGGAGATTGTGTAGTTTCATTTTTACACAAATTTGAAACAACCCATGTGGAGGTATGAAGGAAGATTCAGGAGTCAGGAATAATATTAGCTGACCTCTGGGCTCCTGTTTGTTTAGTCTGTACTTTTACTGATATAAACCAAAATGGCACCACAAATTGCTGCATGTGTGTTGGCGCTGTTTGTTTTTGTCATGTTTTGTTTGTTAACGCAGTTTCTTTTGCGATTGCATTGGGAGCTCATTCACCAGATCAGAGCTCATGAATATTATGGCTACATTTCATATAGATTCACTTCCCACCTTCATTGATACATATGTGAATTTATTGCATTCTGGTAAAATATACCCCCACTTGTGCACATGTAGTGAAACGCTGTGGAAATGAGACAGTGTCTCATGTCCATCTGCCGACTCAGATATTGCACACCCACTGCATGGAATTTTTTTCTCCAATGTGCATTCACAGTGTACCAATTTGGACGATCTTCAGCTACTGGTACTGTAGGAGAAAAACAAATTTTTCTTCATCTTCTGTCTTGTGCTTCTCAGAAACATAACTGTGTCGGCTGATACCAGACCAGGACTTTTCAGAGCAGATTGCCATACGGAACTTTGGGACAAAATGAAGGGCGGAGGAATTTGTTTTTTAATCTAATAATGGCTTGTACAATGATTTGACAGTTATTCAGCAGTACTGTTCTCCTGATACTGAGTCATTTTTTATAAACTGCATGTCATTCTACTCCCCACATGAGTTTGCTTCATTTACACTCTTCTCTTTGTTCATTGTCCATGGCACCTTTAACAACTTTTTTACTTTTATGTCAAAGTAAAATTTGGCAATAAGAGGACATAAACAGCTGTACAGTGGAAAAAACTGCAAAAGGAGTTTTTAGCCATTGACTTTGTTTCTAACTGTTAGGGTCTCAGACAGATCACAAACTACAAGCCTAAATCCCTCCACTCTGCTAATGAACTGAATCTAAACAGTCTGAACTTTCGCTTTGTAAGACAATGTGACAGGCCCTTGACACTAGCTATCCACTCAAGGTCTAGCTGATCAGATTCACCACCCCCACCACAGATGGGGCTGGTGCCTCCACAGATTCACACCTGAATGGTCCATTGCCTCTCCTCCCCCTCTTCAAGAACAACACTCTCCATTTGAGAGAGAGAGAGACTTTTACAGAGATTTCAAGAGACAGAACTCATGCAAAGCAGCTGGACAGGACCTGTCTCTCCATTACACCATGACGTACTGTGCTGATCAGCTGTTTCCAGTGTTTACAGACACCTTTAACAACTCATTGGAGATATTCCATTTACCAGCTTGCTTCAAGACCTCCCTCACTATCCCTGCTTCCCAAAAACCTAGCATTACAAGACATAAATGACTACAGACCTGTTCCTCAAACGTCTGTGGAAATGAAGTCATTTGAGTGCCTTGTGCGGTGCAATCTCAGATCTATTATAAACGATCTCCTGGATCCTCTGCAGTTTGCCTACAGAGTCAACAAGTCGGTAGATGCATTACATTCTTTAGCACATAGACTTCTCAGGAAACTGTACTGGAATCCTAATTTGGATTTCAGCTTTGCTTTGAATATACTTATTCTATCTCTGCTACAGGATAAGCTTTTCCAGCTTATAGGTGGATCACACACTTCCTGACTGACAAAAGGCAACATGTGAGACTGGGAAAACATATCTCTGACTCCCAGTTAATCAGTGCTGATTCCCCCAAGGCTATGTTCTTTCTAGTCACCAGTCTGTCAAACTATTGTTTTCAGAGGACAAAACCCTCATCAAGCTCATCTCTGAGGGGGATGAGTGTTCCTACATAAGGAAAGAAAATCTGGTGACCTGATGCAGTCATAATAGCCTGGAGCTCAATGCTTTGAAAACAGGGGGAATTCTTCAGAAAGAACACAGCCCCACTACCCCATTATCCTGTGTGATTCCCCATTTGATGCTGTGAACTTTTGCTTTCTGGGAACCATCATAACCCAGGGCCTCAAGTGGGTGCTGAATATCAACTCTCTAAATAATAAAGCACGTAAGCAAATCTACTTTATACAAAGATGGTGCAGATAATGGTGTAGTCCTTTACCCCCATTATTGATTTCTTACTCACTTCCTCCATCACTATTAGGTATGCTGCTACCACTGTCTATGACAAATGCAGACAGCATTGTGTCATTTGCTTTGCAGAGCAAAGTGATTGGCTGCAATCTGCTATGTCTTTGAGAGCTGTACAATTCCTGGACCCTGAAATGGGTAGTTTGTTGCTGACCCCTCTCATAGACACATTCTTTTCGAGCCACTCCCCTCGAGAGAAGGCTGTGGTGCATCGAGACTAAAACTTTACCAGTGTTTGACCACATCTATCCTGCCATTTCCACATACAGTTATTTATTTGTTTTCACATGGAGATTGGTTGAAAGATCAGATTTTAAGATCAGTGGCAACCTTCTTGGCAACCTGCTGATATATTACAGGTTTGGGTTTAATAGTTTGAACATTGACAATCTATAGATCAAATTTGAACTTTAATCTGTTGGGAACTATTTTGCCACATTTGCCATCTTCCTCATTGTCTGTGATGAAAACCCACTTATTCATCCAATCCTTAACAAATATGACAATTTTTAAATGTTTGGTTGCCCATGCTGGTGAAGTGTGAGCCCACTGGGTGAACACTAGATTGGTTTGGGTGATTTCTCAATTTAGATCCCGGCCAGTGCACAAATGAAATGTGATTTATTATGATTATTTTCATGACTTTGTTCTTTAGGCCAAAAATTGGCAAAATTATTAAATTTAAGTATCAGTGATATATGAAACTTCATGTTATTGATCAGATACTAAAAACAAATGTAGCACAAGAGAGTCCATATGGCATTATACAGTACTTGTACTGGCCAAAAGTGCTAAAGGCCATTTCCACTCATTGTCATCTCTAATGCAGTTGTGACTACAGACACTGTGCAGATTCAGCTTGGTGAGGTGATGGAGGGATACGTGGGGATAATATTTTTGCTTCCAGGGGAATCTGAGGACAATGAGATACTTGATACATGACAGGGAGTCGAGGGATGCTGACTTGGTGGGCAGTCCCGGTTCCTCTATGGCAAAAATGCTTTTTTTAAATGAAGGGACTTGCAATATATTTTTTTCATTTCTGGAAAAATACTAAAATAGTACTGTTTAAAAATATTGAAAAAATATATGCATATTTTAATGAATCATATTTGTTTTTCATGTTTATTCACATTTATTTGTTTCAGCTAAAGACCTTCCACTGTGTATGTGTTTTACAGTGGCATGCTCTAACTCGTGAGGAACAGGCTAAGTACTATGAGCTTGCAAGGAAAGAGCGGCAGCTTCACATGCAACTCTACCCAAGCTGGTCTGCCCGGGACAACTATGTGAGTGCTCTTAAACAGACAGACAGGCAGACACACACACACACACACACACACACACACACACACACACACACACACACACACACACAGATATTGTCAACAATTTCTCCAAAAACAGTGGTCCAACCCTTTCAAATTTGCAGGCAGCGCCATAAAGCCATGTTATCTTTCATGAGTTTATGATGATCAGAATGGTAATCTCTGTTAAAATCTAAGAGCTTATCTAAGATTTTTTTAGACTCACTAACTGGAACCAATTATTAGCTGTATTCTGGTTCTGTAAGCTACATCCATGTTATGAAATAAGCTCACTTATTGAATTATATTTTAGTAAATACTGAAATACAATTAGTTAATAAAAAAGAGTAATTGCATTTCTGTTGTTAAATATATTAGAATAGAATGTGCTACATTTGCAATATTATAGTGATGTGAACCTCTATATTTTAGATGTGATTTTGTCTGCTTGTTATTGCGATATGTCAGTGCCTCCACAAGAAAAACAATACAGACTTAAATGCAGGGATACCAAAACAAACAGCGGGATTTATTTAAAATAACAGAACTATAAAGACATGGAAAAACTGGTGGGATAAACAAAAACAGATGACTGAGATACAAAATAATGACATAAAACCACTAAAAAGTAACCAGTAGCCGAGACAGAAGACAAGGGGTCAACAGGGGAGAAGACAGATATAAATGGGTGAGGTAATCAGTGAAACATACGAAACAGAAGCACAAAGCCCGGCAATGTCTAAAACCGCAGAAAGTCTGATCTATCAGGAGTAGTGCAGAGAGAGAAAGAGAAAGAATTACAGGTTATTGGGTATGCTTATCATATACTGGTGACCCCTGGCAAGACTAGCTATCACAGCATAAGTAAAAAGGGGGGCCAGAATGTAAGACAGGCACGTTAGTTGCATTAGGTAATAAAACAACCAGACACTCCACCATCAATAAATCTGACTACAACAGTAAAACTGCAGGGCTTTGTAAGAGAAAAGCTATGCCAATACTGTAGCCTTTATTATTTAATGTACCAACAAATAGCCTGCATCATTTTATTAAAGTAGACATGTTCGATCATTAAAAAAAGTTTGTTCAAGTACAACTGCGTGTGACCATTCAAATCAACCATATCTTACCCACTACACTCCAAGTCAGTTTTGTAGTAATTAAAATATTACTTCATGAACTTGAAAGACTGGAGTTACTCACACCAAACTCTTTTACTGCAGCACATGAAAAAACTTTTTTAAGCTGATGCCTCTCATCTAGCTTTACTGAAAAACATATAAATGTGTGTCATCAGCAATAACAGTAGAAGCCAATACCATGATTACAAATAATTCTACCCAGAGGTAGCAATTCTAAAAAAAAAAAGGCAGGAAACACCAGCAAGCGGATTCAACCAAGATTATATGGGTAGTAGTATGTCATTTACCACTGCCATTTCTGTTATGATGAGGCCTTATTCCTGACTGATTCATTTTCTGAATGTTATTTCTATGTAGGTATGAGCATAACTGCTATGTTGCTACAATTTCTAGGATCTTGGAGATAAAGGAGAGGTTTGATAGTGGCCTGTAGTTGGACAGCTGACAGGGGTTGAGGTCAGTTTGTTTTATTCAAGGGTTTAACTGCTTGTTTAAAAGATTTAGGCACATAAATTAAAGGACAAAAATAAATAAAATAAATAGGACATTAGAAGAGCTTCAGTTTACTGTGATCTAGTGATCAAGTTCATGACTATAAAGAAGAGGCTGCTTTAATGTAATCTCAAATATTTAACTAGCTTCAAATAAAAACTTTTGCCAATGCATTCAGTATAATCTTATTTTATGTTCATTAGGTTACATTTTTGTTTTGTTTGAGGAACGGACACATTTTCTATATTGTTGCTTTGACTGAGAGTGCAGTACTAAGAGTGACTCGGTACAACTAGCAGATGCTGCCTGGCATTTGCTCGAGATTGTAACCAGTTAAGTCTGTTCTGAGACCTTGTGCTTTGCCACAAGAAATGAGAGTAGCACTATCCTCAGTGGGATGGATACCATCCCAACCTAACTGGCCAACATTGATTAACAGTCAGCTCTAATTATTTACAACACTCACATTGTGTTTGCATAACAGTATGCTACCGGGTCACCGTGCATTGGGACCAGAGCATATTATGGGTACGGAAGGAAATGAAGTAACAAACAGAATAGGTTTCTACACATAATAAAGAATAAAAATAAGAATTACAAGAATAGTGACCCCGTTGGCCAGTTATTTCAAGATACAAAGTTTCCATAAATTAACATACTTAAGAAGATTTATTATGATCGCAAGGTCAATATTATTGCCACAAAATGTCTGAATGACTGAATTATCAACAAATATGTATAATTCAGGTATGCCAAAAGACTTTAGTCCTGAGAAAAGAAAGTTATTATGTCTTAACTTCATTCTCTTTGGATGACTGTCTTTGCGCAAAACCTTTTGAACCTATTGAACATGTATTTCAAATCACCAATCAACACAGATATTTGAGACTCCATCTTCTTATAATTGCTTGAAATGTGGCCCATATTTTATGTATTTTATATAGCACTATAAAGGTTTACACTGTCCTATGTTGTTTGACAAATAATAATAATAATAATAATAATAATAATAATAATAATAATAATAATAATAATAATAATAATAATAAATAATAAATAATAATCTTTAAAATAAAGTTTGGTTGTTTTTGCTGCATAAATATGAATAGCACCCCCTAGATTTCCCAATTTAGTTTTACCCCTATCAAAGCTGATGTAATGAAAGCTGATTAGATGATGGAGGCCATTTTTAAGTAACCATGTCAACATCAAAAGGTCTACATGCAGATTAACAAATACAGAATACCAGGTTTCTCAGAGTTCATGGGAAAAGTTATCTTAGCTTAAAACTTATCTTAGCTCCATGCCATATGCATGACCACACACAAGCAAACTTGAAAATCATATTCTGAACAAGTTCAAATATGCATCTAGATTATGCAAGTGGACTCTTGAGAATAACCTGAATGCTCAAAACATTTTATTCATTTCACATTTTAGCCCAATCATATTTACAGTTGTTGAAAAACAATGATCTGACCTTAGCTTTACCCTATTTGTATAAACATGAATAATAATAATAATAATAATAATAATAATAATAATAATAATAATAAGAAGAAGAAGAAGAAGAAGAAGAATCTGAGCAGAAACAACAGGGTTTCATGACTTCATGCTAGAATAATATGCCCTAAATTATACAAGACATAGGAAATACAAATGCGTCTACAAATGCAATACAATTTGCAATTAGTTTTGAAAATAGTTCAGAAAATACTTCCTCTTACGGGTCGCCGTGCCGTGCACGGCACGGAAGTCAAAGTGACCACTAGGGGATGACCCAGAAACAAGCTTCAATTCAACTTTAAAGCATCAAATCCTCCAAAAACACGAAAAAACCTATTTACCTAGTAACGTTTATACTCTCAATAATTTTTTAAGCCCACACACAAAGCACAATATGATTCACAGCCTTCATACAATTAGAAAAAAAATTTGGACAAAACTGACCTAGGTGGCGCTATACCGGTTTTTCCCTTACCTTTAGACGCGTCTCTTTCTTCACTGGGGTAATATATTCCAACAGAAATAATCCACAAATATCCACACGGGTCCAAGGAATTGAAATCTGTAAGCCTTTTAATCCAAAACGCTCTGGTCGCGCCGCAAATATTCCGTTAGTGTTCTGAAAACTGGAAACAGAAGTGCGCCATCATCTCGTTTTGCCGCTCTAACTCCTAATTGGGATATTCAAAAAATCAAACTCTACGTCATATTTATAGCCCAGGTCCTAACGAATCAAATAAGCCCTCATTTGAGCCAATCGGTGCTTGTATGGCAGAGATAGACGGCTGAGAAGCCAATGGTGGCATGACCTCATTTTTGGGAACCTGCCTTTGACTGACAATTACTCCTTCCAATAGCAATTAAATGGGCCGGGACCTATACAGCTGTTTAGCCAATAAGCAGACGATTCCAACGGTATGCGACATGCATTACATTCTTTGACTGTGTCTGCGTGAACTGGATGCGCAGAAGAATTCTTGCGTAATCCCTGACCTTTTGTCCCTCTCACAGCTCAGGGTGTCAAGTTACAGGCCTGTTTTCACACCAGAGTGATAGAGAAATAGTCTAGGCTTGTTTATGGCTTTTCAGACTGAGCGTGCAGCCTTTTATTTCAAAGTTATATAGTAAACAAGTACACAAAAAAGCTGCACCAGACGACCATGTCCGTAGAAAAATATTTTTATTGAAGCCATTTTTGGGTCTTTTGACTTGAAATTTTTTTTGGTGAAAGCCAAGACATGTGGCTATGACTCTCCGTTGTTATTTGGTCCCTAACATGTTCCAGAAAAATAAGATTAATCAGTTTATCAGGTAAACAACCCAGGCGGAAATGAAAACCTGCATTCAAACCCCTGTAACTTTGTGCCACTAAGGCCTAGAATCAATCTGAAACTAGTTTCTGAAACTAGAGAATCTCTTCTTTCATGAGACCAGGCTCATGTATGTGGGAGCTGTACCACTAGGTCATGTAGGCGAAAAAGCTGCCAAAGGGGGGCAATGTTTAAAGGGGTTAAAGTATAGCAATAAAATAATTAGTGAGTAAGGAAATTAGACATATTACAAAAATAATCCTGTTATATGAATTTGTTTGTCTGTTACTTTGTACTTTGCAATACAATTATTAATTAAGCATATTAATTTAGAACATGTTTATTTTCATTTGCATAGAACCAATTAAATTTTCCATTACTTATGTATTTACCTTAATTGGGTGTTCTTACACTGTTATCACATCCCAGACTCACAGAGGTTGGTCCGTCATGTGACTGGTTGAAAGACGGACGCATATGGAAGTGTTGGTGGAACAAGTTTTAATATACACAAACGTGAACAGTCCAAAACACAAGGCAAAATCTAAACTGAAAAACAGGCAAAGGTCGAATAATCAACAAACGGATTATACTGGGCTAGGGCAAGAACAGGGAAACCAGGAAACAGAAGGCATGGTCAAAATACACAGGCTAAACTGCTAAGAAGCTGTGGCTATGCAAGAACAACAAACTTGGTTCGGCAAAAAGAAAACACTTACATATTGCCCCAATTGCGCACAACACTAAGGTTTAAATAAGGACAACTCATGGATAAATCTGAAAACAAGTGAAAACAATCCTGACACAAACCTGTCACTGTGCATCAAGACGTGAATCAAAACAAAAGACGTGGCAAAGTAAACAAAGCACAGATCTGAACAAACAGTTGTATATTTTCTGCTATGCTGCTTTTTGAGTTTAGTGTTGCTTTTAGTTGCAATAATGTTTTCTGTGCTTACATAGTTGAATTAAAATTTGTTCAGCTGGTCTCACTAATGCACCTCTGATATATGTTAACTGAGTGTCGTGTTAAAAATATCTGAATCCAACTAATTGCTATTAGATTTCTTTTGTTACTTTGTCACTGTGTAGGCCAAGTAGAGTGGAAGCCAACTCAATTTCTCTTTGGGAAATATAAAGCATTCTGCTTGCTCCACATATCATTCTAGCCTCTGTATTCCCATATATATGAGTACCACTTTATCAACAACCTTCTGAACACTGGATAATAAAAGTACACCCATACCGTTTTGCTGTACAACTTTGTGAAATGCAAAGCTTTCTCTTATTAGTGTTTTAATAATAAAAATGACTACATATATCCTTATAAGATCAAATTGATCAAATTGATAGATTGTTAAAATTGCCAATATAAATGGAACAATTTGTAAATCGGTGACACAAACACTGAGCCTCATTTATCAAGCTAGATATGAACAGATTATTAGTAAGCACATTGTTGCTAAAGAACTTCTTGTTCATTAAACTATTCATTAAAATCCTGTCAATTCAGAAAGATATTCAAACCCTACTAATGCTTCTGTGTGTGTAAATGTATGAATAACACTAACTAATGTAACCCTTGATTTGATCACCTTGAAATAATATAATTAACATGGATTACTGTATTTTATATAGAATATAAAGTTATGATATAATTGCTTATTGCTTATGTTTACAAAATTTACAAAATACATCCTCATATTAGTTTAGGTCCTAAAAAATCCATTGAAAAAAAATTAATTAAAGAATATGAAAAATGAAAAAGGCAAGCCTGAATAAACAACAAATGAACATAGTTTAATTATGACAAGAGAAATGGTTATCTTGGTTTTCTCTGTACAGATGTCTTTAACAAATGGTTACACGTGTATGCAATCATTGACAGGGCAAAAAGAAGAGAAGAAAAAGAGACAAGCAGCAAGATTCTGCCACAGGTACAACCTTGGTTATGTTTACATATCTTCTTTCTCTATAAATATATATTCTGGAAAATTCCATTGACTTCAGCAATCTGATGCAATGTCAGGTAAATCATGACATTTAAAAAAATTTAGAAATATCTACACTATATGGCTAAAAGATGTGGACACCTGACCATCACACGCATATGTGCTTTTTGAACAACCCATTACTGATTTAGACCCTAACTAAGATCCTACAAACGGAATTTATATTTCCTGACCTAGAACATAGAAAACATCTACAGTATGTAAAATAAAGTAACCAGTTTTAAAAGGAAATTTCTCTTTGCATGTTTTTTTTTTTTTTTTTTTGGTTTTGTCTTTTTGAACTTTCTATTCTAACAATTTTTTTTTTGCATTTCTGTGTTAACAATGGACTCTGCCCATGTCTTCTCCCTCTCCCTTTCTTCCGATCTTCCATTTGCTCCTTTCTGTTCTGTGTGCCTGCTTGCTGGTTGCACTCAGGCCCTGGCTTACTTAAGAAATGCCGAGCTCGTTTTGGCCTCAATCAACAAATGGATTGGTGTGACCCCTGCAGGTGTGTAACACTCCTTTTCTGCCATCCTAAAATTTGTCCATCTTTCCTTGTCTGTCTGTCTGTTGCTGCTGTATGCTGCTTTGCATGGTGTCCTATACTAACATTAGTGCACACAGTGAAATGTTTGGGCAAATATTATTTTAAAATAAATAAATGGAATGAAACCCTGGTTTAAAGTTATATAAGACATATATTTGTAAATAAGATGCATGATAACCAGCTCAACAACAAAATTTGCCTTAGTATCCTAGAACATGCTGATCGTAGCTTTAGAAACAGGGGGTTCTTTTCTATGAAACTTTGGCACTCATTTTTTGTAAATCTTTAAAGCATCTAATTAATTATAGCCAAGATATTGTAATTTCAGTGTTGGGAGGCACATACTTTAAATATTTTTGTGTTTTCCCTGTGCAAACCTGTCTAAATATCTACATGTGTATCTTATAAATGCCAAGATGTCAGGTACAGGCACAAATGGAGAAATACATTTAATATGTATTATCTCTCCGGCATTGTAAAACTCAAGACAAAAGACAAAAAGACAGTGCAGGACAAAAGACAAGAAATAAAAATACAAGAAAGAAAACAAAAGACAATACATAAAAGCAGTGCTGACCAGTGTAAATACTGCATGTTCCATATTGCAGGTGCAGAAATACTGGAATGAACACATTAGTATTATAGCATAATAGTCACGTGATGTAATGTAATGTATTGTGCAAAACAGCAATCGACTGAAATGTGCAAGACAGTATCTCTACAGATGATCCCTTGATGCTCAGCAGAGTGGTCGCTCTGTGCTCTCCTGAAGTCAAAAACCATCTCTTTAGTTTTATCAACATTCAGAGATAGGTTGTTGGCTCTACACCACACAGTTTGCTGTTGCACCTTCTCTCTGTATGCTGACTCATTGTTATTGCTGATGAGTCCCACCACGATCGTGTCATCTGCAAACTTGATGATATGGTTAGTCGTGCACAGTCGTGAGTCAGCAAGGTGAACAGCAGTGGGCAGAGCACGCAGCCCCAAGGGGCTGCTGTTCCCGATCTGGTCTGACTGAGGTCTCCCTCAGGAAGTCCAGGATCCAGTTGCAGAGGGAGGTGTTCAGTCCCAGCAGGCTCAGATTCTCAATCAGGTGCTGATGGATGATTGTGATGAATGCTGAACTAAAGTTTTTGAACAGCATTTGTAAGTAAGTGTCTTTAGGCCTAAATATAGGGCCATGGCATTGGCATCGTCCGTGGAGCAGTTTGAACGATACGTGAACTGTAGAGTGCCTAGTGAGAGTGGTCGAGAAGTCGTTCGGCGCATTTGGGAAGGAGGCATCACTATCACAGGCAAGTGAAGATGTCTTGTAGTTCATGATGGCCTGTATGCCCTGCCACATGCGCCAGGTGTTTCCGCTGTCCTGGAAGTGGCCCTAGCTATTAGGGCTGCATCTGTCCCCTGTTCTGAAGGCTAGGTCTCTAGTCTTTGGTAGTGCACACACTTTAGCAGTTATCCACAGCTTCTGGTTGGAGTGTGTTGTGATGGTCTTGGAGGTGGTCAAGTCATCAATGCACTTGTTGCTGTAGCTGGTCACTGATGGCATGTACTCCTCCAATTTGAGACAAACATTCCCGGCATGTATTGTGCGGAGCCCCGCCCCCACCTTGGCTACTCAGACTCCATGGCGAGTTGGTTGGAGCCTCCCTGAAGATGTTCCAGTCAGTGCACTCAATGCAGTCCTGAAGAGCAGAGGTGGCTCCTGCTGGCCAGGTTTTCACCTGCTTCAGAACCAGTTTAGAGAATCTGACGAGTGGTCTGTATGCTGGAATTAGCATAACAGAGATGTGGTCTGAGTAGCCAAGGTGGGGGCGGGGCTCTGCATGATACCTGCCGGGAATGTTTGTGCAAACAAGATCTAGCGTGTTTTCCCCTCTTGTTGCAAAGTCCACATAATGATGGAATATAGGGAGCACTGATTTGGGGTTTGCATGATTGAAATCTCCGGCGATGATAAACAGTCCGTCGGGGTGAACATTCTGCAGATCGCTAATAGCCCCATAGAGTTCACATTGAGTTCTTAGAGTTAGAGTTTTTTAGAGCCCCTTAGAGTTCTGTAGCATTAGCGCTGGGGGGGAATGTACACTCCGACAATGAACAGTGGTGAATTCCCGTGGCAAATAAATGGCCTGCATCTAACAGTCAAAAACTCCACTAACGATGAACAGTAGTTAGAAACAAGCACAGAGTTCTTGCACCATGAAGCAGATAGCCCAGCACATTGTCAGATATAAGCTTCAATCCCTGTAGGACATCTACATCAGTCAGTGTGTGAGGACAGATTGTATTACAGCATCCCGCAGCAGCAGACTTCTTCTGGCAGGTGATAAGAATGTTGAACTCCAACAAATAACACCACTACTAGAGGTCTTCTCGGGTCTAAAAAAATGTACCCGATCCAAAGTGACCCGAATCACTTTTTACCCGTACCTGACATGCATAATTTTTTTTTTAAAGAAAGAACCAACCCGAGACAAACCCGAAAAAATTAGACCCGAGTCCGACCGGACCGGTTGGCAATTTTTTTTAACCCGACTGGACCCGAATGTTCGACATACCGCAGCCCTGTACGCACCAGTCAGACAGAACAATGCTTATCTGATTGACGACAACACTGAAGTAATCGCTACAGCGTGAATTCAAAATTGATTGACAGGTCTGTTTCAACGAGGATTAGCTTACCGCCAGCCACAAGCGGTCTTGGCAAACAGACGAGAGGTTGAAAAAGGACTCAAGTCGATGCACACATGCGAGATACAGTAGTTTGGGTCTCTTTCAGTCCGTTCGGGTAAAAACACATTCAATTTAAATTACCCGAGACCCGATGGCGCTATTATTATACCTGACCCGTGTCTGAGGCACACATGAAACTTTTAGACCCGAACCCGCTCGGGTCTCGGGTTGGACCTCTGGTTTTCGGATCTAAGTGGACCCGTGAAGACCTCTAACCACTACAATCACAACCCCATCTTTCATGCACTGCACTTTATCATGTACCAAATATGTTTACACTGGACTTACCTTTAAGGTTTAATGTTTTAGGAGCTTCCAGTCCTAACTGTTCCTTCTCTGGATCTACCGTCGCCAAAGTGTAAGGGACGACTTCTATCACTGGATTTAGGAAATTGAGGTGGTAAACCTGCCATACCCCACCTCTATTTGCTCAGGCTACCTCATGGCTGATAATTCAACAAGGCCCATGCCAATTCTTTTGAAGGGGACCTTGATTAATGTTATGGCTGCAAAGGAGCTTTGGGGTGGCTGGAGATTTATCAAG
Organism: Tachysurus fulvidraco; assembly: GCF_022655615.1. Classification (NCBI taxonomy): domain Eukaryota; kingdom Metazoa; phylum Chordata; class Actinopteri; order Siluriformes; family Bagridae; genus Tachysurus; species Tachysurus fulvidraco. The sequence continues at coordinate 13,712,372 of NC_062538.1, read as the reverse complement.
GAACGTTTATGACTTCCCAGACACCACCTCCGAATATCGACAATAAAAGCAGGTCATTAGATGGATTAGAGTTTTTTCCTTTCCCAAATGCCTAGCCATGTGATTATTGAGCAGCATGGGACAGAAGGTATCTATGGCTCTTCATTACTAATAACTATGTGGTCTCTGTTTGAGTGTATGTGTCAACCAATATAATCTATTTTTTTTATCTATAACCAAAAAGCATGAGTGGAATAGCTGAATTGGTTGGTCATAAATTACTCTTCATTTAAGTTGGTTGAAGGTGCACCACAGGGTCTTGTTTCTCAAATGCTCCACTGGGAAATATCCAAGGGAATTCCCACCAAGAGGGAAAGGGTGAGGCCTTTTCACTCTCTGTTGCAAGTTCCCTTGAAATGGAGCAGACATCAACTACATGGAACTGCCTCCCCAGCCAATGCTGCGCACATTACACACAGTCTCTCCCTACAGCAGGGCCCATTCACAAACAATGTTGTCTAAATAGTCGAGGTGGGGGCGGGGCTCTGCATGGTATGCACTGGGGATGTTTGTGTAAATCCAGCATGTTCACCCCTCTTGTTGCAAAGTCCACATGTTGTTGGAATGTAGGAAGCACTGAATTGAGATTTGCAAGATTTAAATCTCCTGTGATAAGAAACAGTCTTTGAGCATTCTGCAGTTTGCTAATAATCCCATAGGGCTCACATAGTGCCTCCTTAACATCTCAAGCCAGGTACCGCCTTAAGCCTTATTGCACCAAGCTACATTTCTGTTGGCAATAAACGAGGTTTGGTTAGTCGTGCACAGTCCTGAGTCAGCAAGGTGAACAGCAGTGGGCAGAGCACACTGCATACTGCTGATTAACAGCTGATGCACGCTTGACGACGTGGCCTACCAGAACTAACATGAAGCTTAATATCTAACTAGAATGGTACATTTCCTGAAGCAAATGAGAATGTGCTTACACATGGCAAGTTCCCCTCATCGTGCTGAGTGTTTTGATATGTCACATTTCCATGTTGTGCAAAATTTTTTATTTCGCTAATTTTGGGGGGCAGGGCTACACGTGACGTCAGTTCCCCTCATCGTGCTGAGTGTTTTATGTTGTGTAACTGAGATATGGCTTCTTTATATTGCAATATGGTTCGTAAGATGCACTACATGGGTGCTAGGGTATGGCTGCAGAGTTACTATGGTTATATTTGCAGACTAGTTTCTCACCTGCAACAAAAGAGCACACCTGAAAATCCATTTATCTTTTCCTGAAACAAGCGCCATGAAGATCATGAACTAAAGCATCAATCAGAGATTTTACTGGGAAAAAATGTAATCACATTACAATAAGGATCATTAGTTCAAATTTAATGTATTAACTAACATTTACTAACCATGAGCAATAAATTATTGTATGTAGTAATCTTTGTTAAAATAAAGTTTATTCTTTGTTCATGTTAGTTCACAGTATATTAACTAATGTTAACACGGTGTTAATAATGTATTAGTAAATGTTGAAATTAACATGAACAAAATAAATAAATGCTGTAGAAGTGCAGTTAATTATTAGTTCATGTTAAGTAATGTGGTAACTAATGTCAACTAATGAACCTTTATTATAAAGTGTTAGAAAAAAAATACTGTCAGAATCGCTATCCCCTACTCCATTGAGGAACACGAGAGAGCCTTTGCGGTGTTATGTATTAATTCACTAATGTGAAGAATGGTGAGTCTAACAGTACCCAAGCTTTATTATATTAAAGTCATTCTTATCATTCTTTGTGATATACATAATTATGTAATGTGAGGAGACAAAGAAAAAATGCGCTTAATTTGAATTAATGGGTGGCTCTTAAAAGAGCCGTTGCTGCTCTTAAAAGGACATTAGTTTAAACTGAAATAAAAAATTATAAAAACTACACAGATAGTTGAAAACAACAAAAAGTTATACAAATGGTAGAAACAACAACATGTCAACTAATGGACCTTTATTATAAAGTGTTAGAAAAAATACTGTCCAAGGGTAGATTCGAACCACGAAACTCTTGCATGCTAAACAGAATCGCTATCCCCTACTCCATTCAGGAACACGAGAAAGCCTTTGCGGTTTTATGTATTAATTCACTAAAGTGAAGAATGGCCAGTCTAACAGTACCCAAGCTTTATTATATTAAAGTCATTCTTATCTTAATTTGAATTAATGGGTGGCTCTTAAAAGAGCCGTTGCTGCTCTTAAAAGGACATTAGTTTAAACTGAAATAAAAAATTATTAAAACTACACTGATAGTTGAAAACAACAAAAAGTTATACAAATGGCAGAAACAACAACATATGTGACCGCCGTACTGTCCACGGCACGCCACCACTAGTTTTAAGCATTAAATCCTCTAAATACATGGTTAAATGTTATATTGTTTGAAAGCTTAGACTCTCGGGATTTTATTAAACCCACACACAAAGCACGGCACGCCACCACTAGTTTTAAGCATTAAATCCTCTAAATACACGGTTAAATGTTATATTGTTTGAAAGCTTAGACTCTCGGGATTTTATTAAGCACACATACAAAGCATAATATGATTTATAGCCATCATGCTAATTTAATCCAAGTTGATAGTCACTTTTAATCCAAGTCGCTAGTCCACTTGTTTACTTACCATTAAACGCTCCTCTTTCTTCCCCGGCGTAATATTTTCCAAAACAAATGCTTGTAAAAAAATCCCCAAGAGTCTAAGGAACTGGAATATGTAAGCCTTTTAATCCAAAACGCTTTAATCCAAAACCCGTTTCTGACCGAAACTGTACACAGCAGTTCACTTCCGTCCTTTGTTTCGGCTCTCACTTGTCCTAGGAGGCTTATAAAACTACACTGAGCCATCAGATTTGTAGTCCAGGGCCTAACGAATCAAACGAAAATCATGAAAATAGGGGGCGATCCCACAATATATATATGAAATAAAACTGAAGCTCACTGTGAAATATAGCAACAAGCTTTAAAGACCTTTACACAGATTCACTGGTGTCTGCTGCCCTCTTTTGGATGTTAGCACATCTACAGAGAAATTCCCCATTCAAGTCTATGGGGGAAAAAAACACCCCTTTGAGCGTCCATACTGGGAATTCTGGAATTCCCAGTATGGAAGCTCAAAGGTATTAAAAGAAGGTAAAAATTAAAATTAAAATTAGGTATAAATTAGGTTTCTGTCAGGACCACTTTGTCAAATGAGAATTTATTAGATGATAGCATACAGTTAGTGTTGGCGGTATGGTTCTGTTCGGGGCAGGAATCTACACGCCTGTCCGTGTGCATGGATGGACCGAGTGGGGAGAGCAGCACTAGAAAATAGAATAGACCCCCCATAACAGAACCATTGATCATGCATAGAGTTTTTTTTTTGCAAATAATAAAAGAATAAATGGATAAATAAATAATTTTTGGGGAGAGAGAGAGAAAATATGTGGAGATGTAAGACATGAACTGGTACAACGAACACAGGTTCCGGCATGGTGGAGTCGAGGTTGGAGGAGGGAGTTTAAGTCACAGCAGCGGCGACGCGCTAGAAAGCGGCTCAATGAATGGGAATTTAAATGTTCAGGTAATATGGATCACGTAACCGGATTGGTGCGCGTCGTGGACTGCTGATTAACAGCTGATGCACGCTTGACGACGTGGCCTACCAGAACTAACGTGAAGCTTAATATCTAACTAGAATGGTACATTTCCTGAAGCAAATGAGAATGTGCTTACACATGGCAAGTTCCCCTCATCGTGCTGAGTGTTTTGATATATGACATGTCCATGTTGTGCTAAATTTTTGATTTCGCTTATTTTGGGGGCGGGGCTACACGTGACGTCAGTTCCCCTCATCGTGCTGAGTGTTTTATGTTGTGTAACTGAGATATGGCTTCTTTATATTGCAATATGGTTCGTAAGGTGCATTACATGGTTAGTAGGGTATGGCTGCAGAGTTACTATGGTTATATTTGCAGACTAGTTTCTCACCTGCAACAAAAGAGCAACCTGAAAATCCATTTATCTTTTCCTGAAACAAGCGCCATGAAGATCTTGAACTAAAGCATGAATCAGAGATTTTACTGGGAAAAATTGAATCACATTACAATAAGGATCATTAGTTCAAATGTAATGTATTAACTAACATTTACTAACCATGAGCAATAAATTATTGTATGTAGTAATCTTTGTTAAAATAAAGTTTATTCTTTGTTCATGTTAGTTCACAGTATGTTAACTAATGTTAACACGGTGTTAGTAATGTATTAGTAAATGTTGAAATTAACATGAACAAAATGAATAAATGCTGTAGAAGTGCAGTTCATTATTAGTTCATGTTAAGTAATGTGGTAACTAATGTCAAATAATGAACCTTTATCATAAAGTGTTAAAAAAAAACACTGTCCAAGGGTGGATTCAAACCGCGAAACTCTTGCATGCTAAACGAATTGCTATCCCCTACTCCATTCAGGAACACGAGAAAGCCTTTGCGGTTTTATGTATTAATTCACTAATGTGAAGAATGGCGAGTCTAACAGTACCCAAGCTTTATTATATTAAAGTCATTCTTATCATTCTTTGTGATATACATGTGTCATATGTTTAAAAAATAATTATGTAATGTGAGGAGACAAAGAAAAAATGCACTTAATTTGAACTAATGGGTGGCTCTTAAAAGAGCTTGCTGCTCTTAAAAGAACATTAGTTTAAAGTGAAATAAAAAATTATATAAACTACACTGATAGTTGAAAACAACAAAAAGTTATACAAATGGCAGAAACAACAACATATGTGACCGTCATGCTGTCCACGGCACGCCACCACTAGTTTTAAGCATTAAATCCTCTAAATACACGGTTAAATGTTATATTGTTTGAAAGCTTAGACTCTCAGGATTTTATTAAGCCCACACACAAAGCATAATATGATTTATAGCCATCATACTAATTTAATCCAAGTTGATAGTCACCTGAACTAGGCGGCGCTAGTCCAGTCGTATACTTACCATTAAACGCTCCTCTTTCTTCACTGGGGTAATATTTTCCAAAACAAATGCTTGTAAGAAATCCCCAAGAGTCTAAGGAACTGGAATATGTAAGCCTTTTAATCCAAACCGCTTTAATCCAAAACGCTCGCATCACAAATATTACGTTCACTTCTGTCCTTTGTTTCGGCTCTCACTTGTCCTAGGAGGCTTATAGAACTACACTGAGGCGTCAGATTTGTAGTCCAGGGCCTAACGAATCAAACGAAAATCATGAAAATAGGGGGCGATCCCACGATATATATATATAAATATGAAATGAAACTGGAAGTTCACCAATTCTAACAACTGAAGCTCACCAATTCTAACAACTGTGAAATATAGCAACAAGCTTTAAAGACCTTTACATAGGACCAAAGCTGCGGGACAAGTTACGCGCCGAAAAAGTGTCCGGAAGAAGAAGTATAATAATAATAATAATAAGTATGCAAGAGAATAAGAATGTGCTTTGCAAGCACATTAATAATAATAATAATAATAATAAGTATGCAAGAGAATAAGAATGTGCTTTGCAAGCACATTAATAATAATAATAATAATAATAATAATAATAATAATAATAATAATAATAATAATAAGTATGCAGAATAACAATAATGATGCTTTGCAAGCACCATTAATAATAATAATAAGTATGCAGAATAACAATAATGATGCTTTGCAAGCACCATTAATAATAATAATAATAATAATAATAATAATAATAATAATAAGTATGCAGAACAACAATAATGATGCTTTGCAAGCACCATTAATAATAAGTATGCACAATAACAATAATGATGCTTTGCAAGCACCATTAATAAACTATTTAATGTGTGTAAATGTTACATGAAGATAGTATGTATGACCCAATGGTGCAGCCCTGTACTCAACGCTAGAATTATTTTAAAAGGTTTATTTTTTCTTGTTGCTAGAGTAATGCTACAATATAAACAACATGCTCCAAGAATTTCTCAACATTTGATAATATTGTTTTGATCTCATCACAACAAAATTAGAAAGCAAGTGTCAGCAGTCAGCGAGATTAATTTTTAAGTACATCATGCTCCCTATATGTGCAAAAGTCTGTGAATACTTCACCATATCAGACATATGAGGGTCCTCCTGAAAGTTTTAAGCATTTGAATGTCAAAATGTCTTTGTGTGTTGTAGAATTAAATTTTCCTTTCAGCAAATTAGGATGAAAGTTAGATACGTTAAGACTTTATTTACTAAGGTTGTTGTGGAATTACTCCATGGCCTGCATAGAACCCTAACCTCAATGTTATGTACCAGGATATCTCGCATATCTGTGCCCAACCATACAGTCCATGTACTTTTGGCCATACAGTGTATCTTATAACTCATGTTTTATAACAGTTATTTTTCTCTCATGGAGTATGCATTTTTGTGACATTTTACATCCACATTTTATTCACAGACAACTCTCTTGACTGTTCCTAGGAGAAAAAAGAAGTGCATTCGCTACCTTCAAAGAGGACAGTGCACCTGCCACAATTCTTCCGATGGAAGTGCTGTAGAATCGCTTTCCTCTCCTATTCATAACTTCACACAACAAACCTCTCCTCTAAACCACCCCAATGCTTTTCAAAATGGCAGCAATCTCCATGCACATACCGGACAAAACCCTTACCCCCACTGCTCAGTCCTCACAAACTTCTAATTTTCTTCAGCAGAGCAAAAACAGATAACCCAATCAAGACTTTTGTAGTTCATATAATTCAACAATGAGAAATTTAAATGAAGACACCAGCTGCTGTATGAATCACATTGCTGGCAACTTAATTGTACAATTTTAAAAATGTCATCAAATGATGGTATTCTATAAGTTAAATAGTTTTTTTTGTCATTTTTTTATTCCCATATTTGCATTTGTTTACAAACTGCTCTACTTACAAAGTGCTCTGTCTGGTGTCTTTCAACCAAACACCACAGTGTGAATGCATTGTAATTAACAGTAATGGAAAATGTTTCATCATGCAGTATTGATTCTGAATATGTTCAGTCATAGAATAGTTCTCAAGTTACATTGTAGAGTACATGTTGAATTAATGCAGCTCCTCAAATTATTGTGCTTGTTTACTTCATATATCAAAGTTCTTTATTTCTCCTAAGTAAAAAAAGCTTTGTTTCACAGGTGGTGATTTATTGTTTTCTTTTGTAAAGTATACATGTTTAATATATTAAACATTTTGGAAATCCTTAAATTGAATTTATGTTCTTCATGGAAATGTTAAAAGGAATACAGTAATCCCTCGCCACTTCACGGTTCAAGTTTCGCGGCCTCAGTGCAACGCTGATTTTTCAAAAATATTCATCGAGAAATAAAAATAACAATGGTTTCCCAGGATGCCAGACAAAGAGAGAAACTCTCTCAGAGGCTTTGTACATACCCACGGGCACTCAGACAAGGCACATGATTGGTTCCCGGCACAAGATCTGAGCTGATTGGCTGCGCATCATCGCATCGTCTCCCAGCTTCTTCCCTCATTGTATCTCGCCACTCTCGTTCACGCTGTCAACTGTGTCTCGCATATTGTGTTCGAAATTAACTTTTCCTTAAGCCCTTACAATGCATCCCAAGCGCCGTGCCCCTGTGAAAGATTCCTCTAGTGAGCCCAAGAGGAAGAGGAAGATGATGACCATCAGTGAAAAGGTCAAACTTAGGGCCAATCCTACTTCACGGATTTTCACCTATCGTGAGGGGTTCCGGTCCCCATTAACCGCGATAAACGAGGGATCACTGTACTCCCATTGTTACCCTCTATCCACAAATTTTGTGAACTTGAACTTTAATTTTTCAATAACGCACAGAGAAAAATTACTGAAATTATTTTACAAAAATGTATTGACTTTCCAAACAGCTGAGCAGTGCATTTTATTTAAAGTAGTCCTAGGATTTTTGCCATATCTTCACAGTATTGATTTCACACTACTCAGTTTGCATAAGATGTAAAACAGAAGAAAAAATATCTAATGATTTATTATATTATTATGTTTCTCAAAATCTGTGAAGTTGACCAAGCTGAAATTTCAAGCTGAAATGTAACAGGCTTGAAACTTAAATGATAGGTTTAGAGAGGGACCACTGCTATGATCTGATACAATCTTACTCAAACTGGCCAGTTGGAACTATGGGTAAAGTGGTCATTAATCGATACGAAGAAAATATGAAGATATGAAGAAAATTGTAACAAGGTCCGTGACGTCGCCCGGTATGGCGCAACCGGGGCCCCACCCTGGAGCCAGGCCCGGGGTTGGGGCTCGCATGCGAGTGCCTGGTGGCCGGGTCTTACCCCACGGGGCCCGGCCGGGCTCAGCCCGAAGGAGCGACGTGGGACTGATCTCCTGTGGGCCCACCACCTGCAGGAGAAACCGTAAGGGGCTGGTGCAATGTGGATTGGGTGGCAGTCGAAGGCGGGAGCCTCGGCGACCCAATCTTCGGACACGGAATCTGACTCTAGGGACATGGAATGTCACCTCGCTGGGGGGGAAGGAGCCTGAGCTGGTGCGGGAGGTTGAGAGATACCGACTAGAGATAGTTGGGCTCGCCTCCACGCACAGCTTGGGCTCTGGAACCCAACTCCTCGAGAGAGGCTGGACTCTCTACTACTCTGGAGTTGCCCGCGGTGAGAGGCGGCGGGCTGGTGTGTGCTTGCTCATAGCCCCCCAGCTCAGCAGCCATGTGTTGGAGTTCACCCCGGTGAACGAGAGGGTCGTTTCCCTGCGCCTTCGGGTCAGGGAGAGGTCTCTCACTGTTATTTGTGCTTATGGGCCAAATGGCAGTGTAGAGTACCCGACCTTCTTGGCGTCTCTGGGAGGGGTGCTAGAAAGTGCCCCGACTGGGGACTCCGTCGTTCTACTGGGGGACTTCAACGCTCACATGGGCAGCGACAGTGACACCTGGAGGGGCGTGATTAGGAGGAACGGCCCCCCCCGAACTGAACCCACGTGGTGTTCTGTTATTGGACTTCTGTGCTAGTCACAGTTTGTCCGTAACAAACACCATGTTCAAGCATAAGGGCATCCATCAGTACACATGGCACCAGGACACCCTAGGTCGGAAGTCGATGATCGACTTTGTGGTTGTTTCATCTGACCTCCGGCCGTATGTCTTGGACACTCGGGTAAAGAGAGGGGCGGAGCTGTCAACTGATCACCACCTGGTGGTGAGTTGGGTCCGATGGCAGGGGAGGAAGTTGGACAGACTTGGCAGACCCAAACGTACTGTGAGGGTCCGTTGGGAATGTTTGGCAGAGTCTCCTGTCAGAGAGATCTTCAACTCTCACCTCCGGCAGAGCTTCAACCAGATCCCGAGGGAGGTTGGAGACATTGAGTCCGAGTGGACCATGTTCTCCACCTCCATTGTTGATGCAGCCGCACCGAGCTGTGGCCGTAAGGTCTCCGGTGCCTGTCGTGGCGGCAATCCCCGAACCCGGTGGTGAACCCCGGAAGTAAGGGATGCCGTCAAGCTGAAGAAGGAGTCCTATCGAGCCTGGTTGGCTTGGGGGACTCCGGAGGCAGCTGATAGTTACCGGAGGGCCAAGCGAGCTTCAGCCCGGGTGGTTGCAGAGGCAAAAACTCGGGTCTGGGAGGAGTTCGGTGAGGCCATGGAGAAGGACTATCGGTTGGCCTCGAAGAAATTCTGGCAAACCGTCCGGCGTCTCAGGAGGGGGAAGCAGTGCCCTGCTCACACTGTTTACAGTGGGAGTGGGAATCTGCTGACTTCGACTGGTCACATCCTCGGACGGTGGAAGGAGTACTTCGAGGATCTCCTCAACCCCACCAACATGTCTTCCATTGAGGAAGCAGAGGCGGAGGGCTCGGTTGTGGACTCGTCGATCCCCCAAGCTGAGGTCACTGAGGTAGTTGAGAAGCTCCTCAGTGGCAAGGCACCGGGGGTGGATGAGATCCGCCCTGAGTACCTTAAGTCTCTGGATGTTGTGGGGCTGTCTTGGCTGACACGCCTCTGCAACATCGCGTGGCGGTTGGGGACAGTGCCTCTGGACTGGCAGACTGGGGTGGTGGTCCCTCTGTTTAAGAAGGGGGACCGGATGGTGTGTTCCAACTATAGGGGGATCACACTCCTCAGCCTCCCCGGAAAAGTCTATGCCAGGGTACTGGAGAGGAGAATTCGGCCGATAGTCGAACCTTGGATTCAGGAGGAACAATGCGGGTTTCGTCCTGGTCGTGGAACACTGGACCATCTCGATACCCTCACCAGGTTGCTGGAGGGTTCATGGGAGTTTGCCCAACCAATCCACATGTGTTTTGTGGATCTGGAGAAGGCATTTGACTGTGTCCCTCGTGATGGCCTGCGGGGGGTGCTCTGGGAGTATGGGGTCCGGGGCCCTCTGTTAAGGGCTGTCCGGTCCCTATATGCCCGGAGCAGGAGTTTGGTTCGCATTGCCGGGTGTAAGTCCGACTTGTTCCCGGTGCATGTTGGACTCCGGCAGGGCTGCCCTTTGTCACCGGTCCTGTTCATTATTTATATGGACAGGATTTCTAGGTGCAGTCGGGGGCTGGAGGGAGTCAGGTTTGGGGACCACAGGATTTCGTCTCTGCTTTTTGCAGATGATGTTGTCCTGTTGGCTTCTTCAAATCAGGACCTTCAGCATGCACTGGGAAGGTTTGCAGCCGAGTGTGAAGCGGCGGGGATGAGAATCAGCACCTCCAAGTCCGAGGCCATGGTTCTCAGCCGGAAAAGGGTGGCTTGCCCTCTTCAGGTTGGTGGAGAGTTCCTGCCTCAAGTGGAGGAGTTTAAGTATCTTGGGGTCCTGTTCACGAGTGAGGGAAGGATGGAGCGGGAGATCGACAGGCGGATCGGTGTATCTTCTGCAGTGATGCGGTCGATATACCGATCTGTTGTGGTGAAGAGAGAGCTGAGCCACAAGGCGAAGCTCTCTATTTACCAGTCAATCTACGTTCCTACCCTCACCTATGGCCATGAGCTTTGGGTCATGACCGAAAGGACAAGATCCCGGATACAGGCGGCCGAAATGAGTTTCCTCCGCAGAGTGGCTGGGCGCACCCTTAGAGATAGGGTGAGGAGCTCAGTCACTCGGGAGGAGCTCAGAGTAAAGCTGCTGCTCCTCCACATTGAGAGGGGTCAGCTGAGGTGGCTCGGGCATATGTTTCGGATGCCTCCTGGATGCCTCCCTGGGGAGGTGTTCCGGGCATGTCCAACCGGGAGGAGGCCCCGGGGAAGACCTAGGACACGCTGGAGGGACTATGTCTCTCGGCTGGCCTGGGAACGCCTCGGTATTCCCCCGGAAGAGCTGGAGGAAGTGTCTGGGGAGAGGGAAGTCTGGGCATCCCTGCTTAGACTGCTGCCCCCGCGACCCGGCCCCGGATAAGCGGTAGAAAATGGATGGATGGATGGATGGATAATTGATACGTCCTTTTATTGTGGCCATGAATGGAAGCATGAATACTCGAATACAAATATTCAAGCAATGATTTATTAGTATAAATATGTCCAGTGTGTCCTATGTCTATGTGTGACATAAAAACATTCCCCACTCATTGCACCACATCCACAACGGGCTGTTTACACAAGGCAGGTTGAGTCTATCAGAATTGAAACCAAACCAAGCTATGTTTTTTCAATCTGGTTAGCCTGTGACAGAAGTGATACCCAATGGAGTCTACTGCTGTTGTAGCCCAACATGTGTTTCTGAGATTCTTTTTCAGCTCACCACAATTGTACAGAGTAGTAATGTGAGTTTCTATTTAGTAATTACTGTTTTATTTAGTTCACCATTTTTAGTATGAACTAACTCTAGAGACATATTTCATTAATAATTTTGTATTGCCATTTTCATGTCATCTTTCCCTTTCTGTCACAAAAATAATTTGTCACAGTCAATAATATACAAGACTGTATCCTGCTAATCACCATCTAATGTACAATATAAACACGGCAATCATTCAGCTTGTCAAATTTGTTAGTTGGAAATCTTAGTGCCAGCAGGGGTCTTTACACAGGTTCAGGAATATTGAGACGGTGTCTATTCCCTGAGCTAAACTAAAAGTTAAACCATTGTCTGAGGACCAGATGGTGATTTGCTTGCTTGACCAGAAGATTTGGGGGTTGTGAAGCTCCATTTGTGGGAGGCAAGAGGTGCTCCAAAGAATGTGGTCATTCACATCCCCCATGATGGCTGGCTTCTTCTTTGAGAGGAAAAAAGGGATGACATTAGACCTTGTGTTGACCATTGGGGGTTAAATCAATGCACTTTCAGGTACTGGTATCCCCTGCACTTAGTCCCTGCAGCCAGTGCTAGTGTTTTTAGTGATCAATGTCAATACATCATTGCCTGTGCTGATGGCATCCTTATCTACTTCACATCCTATAAAGTCATGTCTGCCTCATGTCATCTAGGTCCTCCAGTGCCTCCTGCAGCAATTGTTGTAAATGAAGTGGGAGAAATACAAGTATCACCAATGCACACTTCTCATTCATGGACTAGGTAATCAGCCTTGATGGAGTTTCCATGGACCAGTCAAAGGTAGCTGCTGTCACCTATTGGCCCACACCATGGAATAGATCAAAGACCTGAAGCAGTTCCATGGATTTGCAAACTTCTACTCGTGCATCTGGGGCTTACTCTCTCACTCACCCCTAATGCTGATGCTCTGAGGAGATCCCAAGTGCCTGCCATGAAATCATACAGCTGACTTAGCTCCAGACAGCTTTCACCACAGCGCCCATTCCCAAGCTGCCTGATCCACCAACGCCATGTCATGGTCTACTAATTTAAAGACAGGATTATATATTATAAGTAACCTATGTACGAAATAAGTAACCGATGCATATTGAATGTACCATAAATTACCTACCTGTGATGCTGTCTTTAACCATAGATCAATATTGTCAGGGATGTCAGGTGAGGACCCAAATGCTTTCAAATTATTATTCATAATCTTATTCAGATTTAAAATTAAGAGTCTTTAATATGAGCTGGATTAAAACAGGGGAGACACAGTTTTATATAACAGACAGTCCAATAAAGGGGGCAAATGGGTCAATGCAAAGCAGGCAGCAAACAGAGTCAGAAACAGTCCAGTAATCCAATAATCAGGCAAACAGGGCATTGTAGAGCAGGCAGAAACCAAGGTCATAAACAGTCCGGTAATCCAAAAACAGCCAAACAGGGCAATGTAGAGCAGGCAAAAAGCAGGGTAGAAAGCAGTCCAAAAATCCCAAACTGAAGAACAGAGCAGTAGAGGGCAGGCAGGAACGGAAACTAGAAGTGTTGCAGGGCAAACAGAAATCTGGGGTTTAGGAACAGGCAGAGACAAAGTAAGTCCTTATATAATGCCTGGTCACATAAAATGGCCACCGCCGGAAGTAAAAATCCAAGATGGTCAAGGTAGGGGAGATGTTGGTGCTGACAAATATACTTTTTACATTTTGTGATAGTAGTTCATTTATGTCAATGGTAAACATCTTTTCACAGATTTGCACATTTAAATTGATTGACAGAGAAACCATCCCCTAAAATCTATTGAATGAACTGCGTTTTACATAATGTACTGTAGGATTACAGAAAATAAAAATAGCAGATAGGATAATCAGCCAAAGGTAATCAAACCATTTTTTCCTAACTCTTTCGAATACATGAAAATCAGACTGGCCCTACTTGGCTTACTCTATCCTCATACATTTATACACACACACAGAGTATCCTTATGATATGAGTTAGGCCAATTAACAAAATGGACTCTGTTGTCTCTATAATCTCTAACATTCTCTTTAATAAGCACTGCATCCCTAGTGGGTGGATACAGATTGACAACAGCACAGCTGTATATTAACTACATATAAACTGCAATATCACAAGCTTTAACACCACTACATCTATTAACAATCTTCAACCACAGAAGTCAACACTAAAATTTAAGTATAAAGTAGCAGCAGTATTCACAATAAGAAATATGTGAACATCAGAAGGGGGGGGGCAGAAGAAGAGAGGTGGCTTAGTGGTTGGCACGTTCGCCTCACACCTCCAGGGTTGGGGGTTCGATTCCCGCCTCCGCCTTGTGTGTGTGGAGTTTGCATGTCCCGTGCCTCAGGGGTTTCTTCCGGGTACTCCGGTTTCCTACCTCGGTCCAAAGACATGGTAAGTTGATTGGCATCTCAACCTTCAGTTGATGTCCGTAATGTGTGATTGCGTGAGTGAATGAGAGCGTGTGTGTGCCCTGCGATGGGTTGGCACTCCATCCAGGGTGTATTCTGAATTATGCCCGATAACGCCTGAGATAGGCACAGGCTCCCCGTGACCCGAGTAGTTCGGATAAGCGGTAGAAAATGAATGAATGAACATCAGAAGCATATCAGCATATTTCACCCATTTTTCACATTTCCATATTGTGCATTTGGCTTAATTCAGGTAAAACAACAATGAAAATTGCAAATTGAATATAAAAATGTCACATCTTCCTCTCACACTTAGGCAGTCAATCCATGGCTAAAATCTGAATGCGTATTGACACTTTTATGTACAGTAAGTTACAACCATGAAATGAAAATATATGTTCATACAAATATATCTTCTCACAAGAAGAAGAAGAAGAAGAAGAAGAAGAAGAAGAAGAAGAAGAAAAACATATTTTTGTGGGATTAAAAACCAGTTAGAGATGAACAGTTTGATGCAGCTCACTAAATCTCAGCTTAACTGGACTTTTGGTTTCTCAAAACCATCTGTTAAGCCTTATCCTTAACCCATTAAACCCTTAACCTTAACTTAAGGGCTCCACCCTCAATCAGTGATGATGTCACAACCTATGGAGATGTCCTTGGATCCTAGTATTAAGCATGTCTTTCAAGTTGGTTCAAATCCATATTACCAACATGAATTACAACTATCTGAGTAATCTGCCTCCTTGAAATTTACTGATGTGTGGCTGCCATACTGTTTAAATGTAAATGGAGTTTGTAAGCTTGATCTTAATCTAACCTTTGGATTAAATATAGAAAGTATAGTCACACTCGTTTCCTTTAAAAGGTCTTGTACACAATATTTGCAATTTGGCACATCACCCTGTTAAACACACATGTATGTCTGCTATTTACAGTCTCCCAGAATTATCATCCATGAATGGATCACTGTCTGTCCCCACAGAACTAGATCAGGTGACTAATTAGGAGTCAGTGTCATTACACACTAGCACCACTTAAAAGGAAAAAAAATTAAAGAGAAAAACTTGCACTGTAGTACACTGACCACACACAAACCCTAAAACATTCAACCAGGAAATTAAAAAGTTAATCACATTAACCCAAGTTATGGCACAGTATTTTAATTAGCATGGAAGGAGAGCTTTTTGAGCTGCAAAAATCTAATTAGTGCTGCTAGGCAAGGCAAGGCAAGGCAAGTTTATTTGTATAGCACATTTCATACACAGAGGTCATTCAAAGTGCTTTACATAGAAATTAGAAAACAGTTTATAAAAGAGAAAAATAAATATATATGAAAAATAAGAAACAAGATAAAATCATAACAAAAACAAATAACAATTAAGGAAAATAAATGTGATTTTAATAAAAACAGATTAAAATATGTTAAAAAGAATAAAACAGGAGTAAAAGTGATTTGGATACAAAGTGCAGTCAGTGTGAAGCAGCACAGCTCTCATTCAGTAAATGCAGAGTTAAACAGATGTGTTTTTAATCTTGATTTAAAAGTGTCTACTGTTGAAGCACATCTGATCTCTTCTGGAAGCTGATTCCAGCTATAGGTGGCATAATAACTAAATGCTGACGCACCTTGTTTTGAGTGAACCCTTGGTATCTCTAACTGACCTGATCCTAATGATCTGAGTAGTCTGCTTGTTTTATATTCAATTAGCATATCTGTAATGTATTTCGGTCCTAAGCCATGAAGTGATTTATAAACCAGTAACAATACTTTAAAATCTATTCTAAATGTAACTGGAAGCCAGTGTAAGGACCTGAGGACTGGAGTGATGTGCTCAGATTTTTTTGGTTCTGGTCAGAATTCTGGCAGCAGCGTTCTGTATGAGCTGCAGCTTTCTAATGGTCTTTTTGGGGATCCCAGTAAGGAGTCCATTGCAATAATCCACCCTGCTGGTGATGAAAGCATGAACAAGTTTTTCTAAGTTCTGTCTTGAGACAAAACATCTAATTCTGGCTATATTTCTGTGATGGTAGTAAGCTGATTTGCTTATCGCTTTCACATGACTACTGAAATTAAGGTCAGACTCTAAAATTACACCAAGATTTCTGACTTTATTTTGTGTCTTTAGACCCCTAGAGTCAAGTTGTGTGTTAACCTTGAGAGTTTCATCTTTATTTCCGAATACAATGACTTCGGTTTTGTCTTTGTTTAACTGGAGGAAGTTTTGACGCATCCAACTGTTAATTTTATCAATGCACTTACATAGAGAGTCAATGGGGCTGTAGTCATTAGGGGACAGGGCTAAGTATATCTGGGTGTCATCTGCATAGCTGTGGTAAGCAATATGGTTCTTTTTCATTATTTGACCAATTGGGAGCATATACAAATTAAAGAGAAGCGGTGCAAGAATTGAGCCCTGTGGGACTCCACATGTCATGGATGTCCACTCAGATTTATGGTTACCTATGTTCACATAGTAACCTCTCCCTTTTAGGTATGATTTAAACCATTTGAGGACCATCCCAGAAAGCCCTACCCAGTTTTCCAGTCTATGTAAGAGTATGGTGTGATCTACCGTGTCAAAGTCACAAAGTCATCACAAAGATCTAGTAGCACCAGCACTGATATTTTACCCAAATCAGAGTTTAAGCGAATATCATTTATTATCTTTACGAGCACTGTCTCTGTGCTGTGATGCTGGCGGAAACCAGATTGAAAATTGTCCAGGTAGCCATTTGAGTTTAAGAATTTGTTCAGCTGATTGAAAACAACCTTTTCAATGATCTTGCCTATAAAAGGAAGATTAGAGATTGGTCTGTAGTTGCTAAGAATGGTTTTGTCTAGGTTACTCTTTTTTAGGAGAGGCTTAACAACTGCCGTTTTTAGGGACTCTGGAAAAGTGCCTGTGAGCAGAGAGGTATTTACTATTTTTAAGAGGTCAGTTTCTAAGCAGTTAAGTACCTTTTTGAGAAAGGATGTGGGGAGGGTGTCAAGGCTGCAAGTTGATGCTTTCAGATGTTGTACTGCTTCTTCCAGGGTTTTTATATCAATGATGTTAAATTCTGAGAAAATGACAAATTTTTGAGGTTGTTGTAGTGAGGTCTGACTGACCACATTACAATATGAGGCCGTATTGATTGCCAATCTGATATTACTGATTTTCTCAGAGAAAAAGGTTGGAAACTCATTGCATTTGTTGTCAGAGAGCATTTCACTAGGAACTTGATTTGGGGGGTTTGTTACGGTGGCCGAGAAGTGCAAAACACATTACCAAATCAGAAAACACATTACCAAATCAGAAAACACATTACCAAATCCAAAAACACATTACCAAATCAGAAAACACATTACCAAATCAGAAAACAAATTAACAAATCAAAAAACACAACGACAAGTCAGACAACCCGGAAGAGGGTGGTATAGTTTGTGAATGGAAACTTACCGATCATTGGACGAGACACCTTTCATTCACCTGTATATCTTGAATGACAGATGTCTTTTCCAATGATCGGTAAGTTTCCATTCCTACCTCTTCCGGGTTGTCTGAGTCGTTGCACGAAACACATTACCAAATCAGAAAACACATTACCAAATCAGAAAACACAACGACAATTCAGATAACCCGGAAGAGTTTGTGATTGGAACACATGCCGATCATTGGACAAGACACCTGTCACTCAAGGTAGTACAACTGTCTGCCACAAGGAAAAGTTGGAATGTGTGTAAAAGTGTACAAAATGTATTGTCCTTACTGTGGATTCTAATTCGATGTTTTGCCAAATTTCTGCAGTTCCTGTGGAAAAAATCTTCAGCTTCAGCTTCTTAATCAGAAAGGAGGAGAAGAAAGTCCAGGTCAATGAGCATATTTAAGTGGCTGTTTAGCGATGGTTTGTGAATGGCACATTTGTTATAGTGATGTTGGTAAATTTTTTCTTTACAGGTTATTAATATCGGTATAATGTCACTACAGAATGGCTGCATAAAACCACAACGAGGGAAAATGATCCAGTTATTCACGAATCCACTTGTAAATGCAAGTGAAACCCTCATTATGGCTGAAAAAAAAATGAAAGACTTTAATAAAGACATGGAGGAAGGACCCTATGTACGTCTTTACCCAGATGGCTCAGAGGTCATTAATGTTCCTGGGACCCCAAGGCCCTTTACACTGAAGGACTATAAAACAGAAATTGGAAAACCTTATGCAAGGATAAATTTGTTTCTTTGCAGAAGGAAGGACTTTGGAGGTTAGTTTGCCATATTTAAAGTATTGTTTATATTTAGGGTAATAACAACATTTGTTCTGTGTCTAGGAGAACAGGAAGTCAGTTCAGAATCAGACACAGACGTTATCAGAAGGACACAAAATCCTGAGAGATCTAACCTGGCTGACACACTGGTAATGTAAATAAATCCAATTGATTTTCAATTGTTGAAAAATGTCTGTATGAACTGATTATATTTTTTTTCTTTCAGCCTTTGCATACAAGCACACCTGAAAAAAGTATGGATAATAAAATGTAAGATATTTTTAATCTTGTCATGGTTCATGCTCACTATAAAAGCAGAACAAATAAATACTTTCAAATCTTAAATGTCTGATTACATATGCTTCTGTTTTTTGTCTGTAGTGATTGTGCTCCAGGAAGTGAAGTCAAGGTTAGTTTTAATAGTGATTTAAGTATATTAATCTGACTAGCATGACATGGTATGATCTCTGGATACTACTGCCATGCATACCATGTCTTTTTCTAAATATAATAATTGTTGATAAAGTCTTTTTGTTTTAAGACAATACTCTCAGATACAGAGGATGACCAACCAGGTACTTCAGCTCATGTTACAGCAGAAAACCACTGTTACAGGTTTGTTTGGTTCACTAAATATTTTCTATATTTTCTAAATATTTTTGCATGGTTATGTATTTGTTCCTGCTGCCTGCTTATTGGTAGAGAATACATGGACATTTATGCACCTGTGATTACTGAAGAGGATGATGAGTTTGAAACTACAGCACACTGTCTTGATGTCCCAGAACCAATAGAGTAAGCTGCAAAAGTATGTTTAATGGAAAATATACAATACTGATTTACATTGTTTTAAAACACTGTTTTCACACTTTAGGGAACAAAGCAGTTTAACAGCTCCTGACATTATTGCAAATCTGGCTCTTGCCATTGATCGAAAAAGTGTCAGCAGATTCAACATTATGAGATCCAATGTGTGGGATGGGGCAGTCAGAGGATTTAAACGTGTCGCATACTCTGAATTCAATGACATGTTTGTGAAGTTCTCTGATGATGCTGGCACACTTGAAGAGGGCCTTGATACAGGTGGACTAAGGCGAGAACTTCTCAATTTGCTGATTAGTTCCCTGCAGTATCGACCCATTTTTGATGGACCTCCCAGTAGTCGCTACCTGGTTTACAATTCAGTTGGTATGTACTTTAATATAAAAAGTTGTTTGCTTTAGAAGCAGAAACTGGTTACTGAAAAGTTAAGAGGTCCAGGGCTCCATTTTCTTTCTAAAGACCTGGTAAACCACATTGTAGACCATCCCTCGTTCAGTGCCACTTTGAAAGATGTCTCAGATGAGGGTATAGTGAAGGTGCTGGAAGAGGTATGGAAATAAACATAACTCAGAGTATTAGTAGGAAGGTTACTAAACTATTTATTTAAGACATTTTAGGATTGTCAGTAGCAAGTGTAAGTATTTAATGAAAGTTTCATTATTTAACTTAAATATTCAAAAAGGGATAATTTGTTAACCAAATCACTTTTGTTGATTATCTTCTCAGATTCAGAATGCAGCTACTTTGGAGTCACTACAAGATGTTATTTTTAAAAATAGCACCCTGCTCCAGACTGCTGGGTGTTTTCGACATGTGTCGAACATTAAAGAAAAACATACCATTCTTGAAGAATATGTCAGGTGGTATGTGATTGACAGAAACCATACTGTTATTAAAAGGTAAAAATCACCACAAAATATATACATACCACTATATGTTTGGTTTTAAGATTTTTCACTAAACAATTAACTGTTTATTGCAAGCCTGTTAATAAGACAACCTAAATTCTGACTGCTTTGACAGATTTAAAGATGGACTTGCCACTCTAAACTTTCTGACAGCACTTCAGAACCATCAAAGTGTTTTGGCTCCTTTCCTTTCCCACACTGAAAAGAAGCTGACAGCAACTGATTTGGAAAACCTCTTCAAAGCAGAACTCAGCCCAGAAGGTAGCAACCAGAGGCAAAAAGAATCAAAGAAACTTTGCTTTTGGTCAGAATCTCCTCGACTGTGAAGGTTTGTAATTTGTGCTTAAAAATAGATATTCTGTTTTTTGTTTTTTTTAGTGAACTGGTGAAATCTTTAATCCAATAAAAAAGTCAAAACAAAGTTTTTGGTAAATAACTTCTTTAATGAAAAATATGAGTCTTGTTTTTTGTTTGTTTTTTTAGAACATCAGACTGAAGTGTCATTGAAGAACTTACTTATGTTTGCTACTGGCCTGACTTCACTTCCTCCTGCTGGAATTACACCACGTCCTTGCATTGTGTTTCTGGCCAGTTCACCCTTCCCAATGGCAAATACATGTGCAAACACCCTCAAGCTACCACACTTGGACACCTACAGTCTTTTTCAGACTCAAATGGATTTTGGAATCCAGAACTCTCCAGGTTTTGGATGCATTTAAATAGCCATAATTGAAAATGTTGAATTGTAATGGCATCAGTTTCACATCCTGAGTATCATGGACATAAGCCAAAAAAATACATGCGATAAAAATCTAACAAAGAACAAAATAGTCAACAAAATATAATAACAAAATAGATTTTAAAACAATAGTTTTTTCCCCAATTCTGCTGAAGTTTGCTTTAGTTAATTATCAGGGTTTTTTTTACTGAATTTATATTCATGCTTTAGTTTTTATCCTCATTTCCAAGTCTGTTTTTGAATTATGAAGAGACTCATGCAGGCCATGGGCAAGTTTAAAATCTCTCTTGCTCTTCTGATTCTAACCTGACTCGGATCTAAGCTCCTTTATAGACAGTCAATTAGTTTTAATAACGTTTTGAGAATTTGTAAGTCTTTGTTTTAATTATGATACACGTTTGTCATGTTTTTTATTACCACAATATTCATAATGTGAAATTGACACCATACAGTGTTTTTCTCAGTTGTTCGTAGGTTGTACTCTGGTTCTTATGTTTGTTGTGTTTTGGTTTTTTTTTTAAGAAAATTGATGTTCAAAGACCTGTTGTTTCCTTTAATGTTAAATAAAGTTGTAATGCTTCGTCACAGTTCTCTGGCCACTGTAAATGAGTATGTTGCATTGCAAACTCTAGATATTTCTGAATGTTTTTATCACCACATAACTGAGGTGTCAGCCTTGATTCAGGAAAAGCAGATAACATGATTTCCTCAACTGCAAAGCCACAGTCCCTTGATCCTGACCTACAAAAAGATAGATTTCTGTGAAAATGTATTTAGCAGATACATTTATAAAATGTAACCTTTGTAGTTTTGTATTTTAAACAACCTTTTATAATTAGATTAATTATGAAATGCAGTTTTACAGATATGATTTGCTGACCTGTGTGGTAGATGATAGAGTTCATTTGGTATACCTCCAGGACACATTGCAAGTCTGGAGGGCCTAATCCTGTGCTTATTCCAGAGTTCTACAAATTCATCCAAGTCCTCTTGCAGAACATTTTGGAAGCAGAACTGAAGCAGGCACTGGTGTTCGCTGTTACCATTAAAGTGACCTTCATTCCTGAGATCCCCAAACAGTTCTATCCAGAACTGAGCCCTCAACAACCGAACAAATAGAAAAATCACGTCATACAATAATTTATTCTTATTCAAATTCTTTATTCTATTCTTGTAATTTTGTGTGACAATTTAATTTAAATAAATGTCATAATGCATAACTATTACACTAGCCACTAAGGCATCAAACAAACAAAATTTTCAGTCTTGGACAAAAGCTTAAGAATATGAAGTCAACACAAACCTTAATTTTCTAAAGCTGGACCACCAAGATTCAATGCACTGATTGCTAACTGATGTACCATACATGTGGCTTCTTGAGCCAGCATAGGAGTCTGTATGGTGATGATGGTGGGTGCACTGCACTGCTGCCAATGTACCATTTTCTGTTCCACAGTCCGTTCGTAGTCTCATAGGAGCAACACCAAGGTGTTGTACACAAATAATGAAGTTGTGTGCAATTACAGCAGTATCATTGTTAGTTGGCCCACAATTAAGCCACAGGACAGGTCTCGAAAAACCGTCAATGCATCCTGATAAAGTGAAACCAAATGGCTTTAGTTTGTCATAACCATCCACATGCCACAGATAGTTTGGTCCCATGGAATGATAAGTACGTCAAACAAATCTACGACGTCTCCTTTGCTCTGTCCCATTTGAGTGAAGTTCTTTTAGCAACCGCATAACATCACGTTTAACACACAACTTGTGTTTCTGTTGAAGTGCTAACCACATACACATACCACATACGTAACCAAACAACTGTCCTGGTCCACGGAGCTCTGCTCTTATAGCATTCTTTACATCGTTTATTGGGGAATAGTTTTGTCTTCGAAACAGACCTGCATCCTTCAGGTGTGTTTTTAGAGAGCGCAAACTTAGCTTTATGCCATGATATACTGCCAGCATCTCCAAAATCACTCCATATGAATGTCCTTCCTCAAAGTAACGTTGAATTAATTCCATTGCCAATGTTTAATTCTGTTATTTCCTTATATTTAAACGCAGAACTTTACACACACATTCCAACTTTTCCTTGTGGCAGACAGTTGTACTTCCTGTATACCTTGAGTGACAGGTGTCTTGTCCAATGATCGGTACGTGTTCCAATCACAATCTCTTCTAAGTTATCTGAATTGTCGTTGTGTTTTCGGATTTGGTAATGTGTTTTCTGATTTGTTAATCTGTTTTCTGAATTGGTAATGTGTTCTGATTTGGTAATTTGTTTTCTGATTTGGTAATGTGTTTTCTGATTTGGTAATGTGTTTTGCACTTCTTGGCCACCGTAGTTTGTTAGTCTCTCTACAGTAGCAAAAAGAGTGCAAGTGTTGTTTATGTTGTTGTTTATAATGTTTGAGAAGAAGATCTGTCTAGCTGTGCCTAGTTCTACATTGAAAGCACAAAGACTGTCCTTATAGATGCTATAATGCACTTCAAGTTTTGTTTTCCGCCACATACGTTCAGCTTTTCTGCATGTTCTTTTCATGCTCTGTACCGCTGTTGTGTTTCTCCAAGGTGCTTTACGTCTGCCAGTGATCATCCTGACCTTTACTGGAGCTATACCATCAATAATATCTTTAACTTTTAAGTTAAAATTTTCAAGGAGAACATCAACAGAGTCTGCTGATATGTTTGGCAACATTGATATAGCATTCATAAATACCTCACTGGTGTCTTCATTTATGAACCTTTTTTTGACATAGATAGATCTATCATCAGTGGCAGGACAGATCAATAAATCAAAGAAATGGTCAGATAGCGCTTCATCACAGAAAAAACACAGAAATGGTCAGATAGCGCTTCATCCTTGATAACAGTGGATGGAATGTTTAGACCCTTGCTAATGAGCAGATCAAGAGTGTGTCCCCTATTGTGTGTGTAGGACCTGCTAGATCATTGTATCTTTCCAGCCTAACTGAAGATAACAAAAATAATCCTAAATATTTCTTTAATACTGTAGCAAAATTAAACAGGAATAAAAACAATGTAGCAAATGGCACACCGTCTATTTGCAGCAGCTGAATTATTTCAGTGCAAAAATTGATATGAGGCAGAAAACACAAACCAGTAATTTAATAATAAATATTGTTTTGATAGATAATGTTGTAGATAACAATATTACTGTTTCTGATCAGCACTTAGACTGTGTCTCCTTGCTGATGTTAATTGATCTTAGTTCAGCTTTTGACACCACTGACCATGCTATTCTACTTGATGTTTTTAAACATTTGTTAAAGCCCACTGCTTTTTATATGCTATATATGCTTACCCTTGGTGCAATTATTTGTAAACATGTTATTACAGTAGCTTCCACTGTTATGATGATGATACACAGCTATATGTTTCAGCTAAGTCAGATTAGAGACCTCAGCTTAATAAGACTGAAGAATGAGTAAAAGCACATTAGACAGTGGATGCTTCCTACGGCTTAACACTGACAAGACTGAGAAGAAAGTGCTTGTAATAGGACAACAGGCAGCCAGACGTTTGATGGTCTATCTATTTCATCATGTGCAGCATTAAAAGACCTTGGTGTGATTATAGACACCGGTCTCTCATTTAAAGCTCACATAGATATCACTAGGGTAGACTCCTTTGATCTCAGAAATATTGCTATATTATATAAAATAGAAAAAGAAATATGATGTCACTTCATGAATTTCTTACCTCAAAGTTGGACTATTGCAATGTTTTACTGTCTGGATGTTCCAGTAAGTCCATAAACAAGCTCCAGTTAGTCCAGAATGCAGAAGCAGCAGTCCTAACTAGAACCAGAATATATGAATACATCACTCCTATCTTACCTATGGTGCATTGGCTTTAAGTAAAATTTTGAATTGATTATAAAATACTATTACGGACCAATAAAGCACTGAATGGTCTCGTACCACAGTACCTGTCACGAAGTGACATGGTGAAACAAAGGCAAGTGAGGATCCAATTGCAGTTACTAATTTAATAAACAAAACATAAACAGGCAAAACAGGTCAGAACACTGAACAGGACAGGGAACAGGAACAGACAACAGAATACACTAAACTCCAACAACGACTCACAACAGGGGTATGAACAAACAGTGTATATATAGTAAACAGGGACCAATCACAAAGCAGAGACAATCAGAGACAAAGACAGAACACCTGGGGAAGAGATGGAATGCAATTAGTGTCCATGGTAAGGAATGAGTGGGCGGAGCAAACAATTAACATCAGGGAGAGAAGGCAGACAGAAACAAGGGGAAACACAGACAGACACGTTACAGAACCCCCCCTACAAGCGGCTTCCAGACACTCCCAAGTCCACAAAAACCAGTCCATGAGGGTAGAGCGAAGGCGCAACCAGGGTGGGAGGGAGGTTCGGGTTTGTGTAGTGGCGGTGCCAGCTGAGCAGGAGGCCAGGGCGGCGCCGGCAGAGCAGGAGGCCAGGGCGGCGCCGGAGGTTGAGCCAGGGACCAGAGCAGGACCGGAGACCAGGGTGGTGCTGGAGGCGGAGCCAGAGACCAGAGCAGGACCGGAGACCAGGGTGGTGCTGGAGGCGGAGCCAGAGACCAGAGCAGGACCGGAGACCAGGGTGGTGCTCTGGGCATAGGTTCAGGCCAGGCAGAGAGTTCAGGGAGTTTGGGTGTCACGATGTCGACTGCGTTCTCCGACTCAGTCATTTTGGTCGACCCGGCCGATTCGGCTGTTTCCGTCGACCCGGTCGGTTCTGTCGACCCGGTCTGTTCGGCTGGGTGTCCGTGGCTGGTTCCAACGCCAAGTTGACAAACTCCGAGAATGTTTTTATCTCTCGGGTAGACGGCATCAAATAACGCAGGATGTCCCTTAGTCCATGCTTGAAAATGTCCTTGAGCGCCTTCTCGTCGAAGTCGACCTGATTGCACAGGTCCACAAATACCTCCGTATATTCCTCGACCGGGGAGTCCTCCTGACAAAGACAAAACAGTATTTCTGCTGGATCCATGGGGTGAGTCGTTCTGTCACGAAGTGACATGGTGAAACAAAGGCAAGTGAGGATCCAATTGCAGTTACTAATTTAATAAACAAAACATAAACAGGCAGGCAGGCAAAACAGGTCAGAACACTGAACAGGACAGGGAACAGACAACAGAATACACTAAACACCAACAACGACTCACAACAGGGGAATGAACAAACAGTGTATATATAGTAAACAGGGACCAATCACAAAGCAGAGACAATCAGAGACAAAGACAAAACACCTGGGGAAGAGATGGAATGCAATTAGTGTCCATGGTAAGGAATGAGTGGGTGGAGCAAACAATTAACATCAGGGAGAGACGGCAGACAGAAACAAGGGGAAACACAGACAGACACGTTACAGTACCTGAGGTATAATTTTTTTTTTAATGCTCCACCACATCTACTTAATTCGAAAGGTGCAGGCTAATTGGTACTTCAAGCAGTAAAGACAACAGCAGGGGGCAGAGCTTTTTCTTACAGAGCCCTGCAGTTATGGCGCAGCCTTCCAATTAGAGTTCTGGACTCAGACACAGGCTCAGTGTTTAAGTACAGGCTGAAAACGCATTTGTTTAGTCTAGCTTTTTTATGAATAGCTTTTCTTAAGTAAAGGAGCAGATCTGTAGGATTCATGGGCATAGAGTATTCGGTGAACTGGGATGTTTGGATGCTGTCACCTACCACCCTTCCAAGTCACTTATGTTTGGACTGTGGAGTGGTTAGGAAGCCCTTTTAGTTACTGTATGCTGTCATAGATAGTCTTGCTGGAGTCCCTGTCTGCAATTTGCACACAATGTACATTATCTTTAACCATCACATGATTACAAGCAGTGTTGTACTCTAATGCGTTACTTTTTTAAATAAAGTAACTCCGTTACCGTTACTATATTATGCGTTACCAGTTACTTTTTTAAATTAATTCATTTTGGCTGAAGTTTAACCTACAGCCTAACCTGTTTACAGCAGCGACGCATTGTAGGATTGGTGGATGCCAACCACTGTAAACACGAAGAAGATAGTGATGGCCAGTTCGTGAACGAATCATTCTTTTGAACCAGTTCTTTTTAGTGAACTGGATGAACCGGTTCACCAAATCGGACTGATTCGTTCTAAACAGTTCGCGTCTTGAGTCAGCGCTGATCCACAAGTTACTAAAGTTACTCACTTTCAGTCATGCCTGACAGTCGCTCCGACTCTAACTAAACTAATATCCCGGAATATATGTAACTCCTGTACACTGAACTGGGACATGTTGTGCTGAGAGAACTGTGAGCGCGAGCTGTTGATACTGCGCATGCGTGAATTACTGAACCGATACAGCGAATCATCAGTACAGAACTGAGAACCGCTTGTTTTGGACGTGTCCGAGAACCGATGAACTGGTACAGCGAATCATCAGTACACTGAACTGAGAACTGTTTGTTTCGGACGCGTCCGAGAACCGATGAACTGTTGATACTGCGCATGCTTGAATAACTGAACTGGTACAGCGAATCCTCAGTACACTGAACTGAGAACTGTTTGTTTCGGACACGTCCGAGAACCGATGAGCTGTTGATACTGCGCATGCTTGAATAACTGAACTGATACTTCGAATCACCAGTACACTGAACTGAGAACTGTTTCTTTCGGACGCGTCCGAGAACTGATGAACTGGTACAGCGACTCATCAGTACACTGAACGAACTGTTTCGGATGCGTCCGACATACTGTTGATGTTGCGCATGCGTGAACATTCAGAGCAAATTATACATATTGGGATATGCATAGTAACTAGTCATAGGCTATTAAACATTTTTATTTAAAAAAATCAATATATGTCACTCAATATATGTCAGTTAATTTTACTATTGACTATTGTGCAGGTTAGTCTGTATTTTTATATGCCGCTTTTTGTAAGTTGATGAAGATTATTAACTTTATATCGTTATGACACGTAAAACATCCACGTTTGCACATCAATGCCTGTACTTGGTGTTTTAGTTGCAAAACTTAAATGTAAGAAACGTATTCAACTAAAGTTATGATTACAAAGAACTTTTAGAATGTGTTATATTTATTGTATTAATATCTGCCGGCAGCGGGATGATGGAATTTGCGTCATTACGTCATTGTGAATGACGTCATTACGTCAGGACGTAAAAGAACTGGTGAACTGGATTTTTGTACTGGTTCATTAAATCGAACTGTCCGAAAGAACCGGTTCGCGGAAAAGAACCGAACTTCCCATCACTAGAAGAAGACGCGTTGTGGGCGTGTTTCCGTTTATTCAAGTATGTGCGGCAGTAATTTCGAAACACATAGGCCATAGACCACCCACACTGACGATTGGTTGACTTACCGAAACAGGCCAATCAGGATTGGCCCCCTTCCTTTCTACTGTGCGCTACAAGGTTTGGAGCACATACTTGAATACTTGTCTCTGTCGCGCATGCGTGCTCTTGCTCGCTCGCTCTAGATTACGGGAGATTGTAACTAATTTGTGGGAATCAGGGAGCCGCCATCAATATGTGGGAGACTCCCGGAACATCCAGGATACTTGGGATGTCTGGTTTTGTGTTTGTATAGACCATAACGCATAAAAGGGCATTAATGGGAACATTAAAGAACATTCTTTAAAAAAGTAACTAAAAAGTTACTTTTAACAGTAACACGTTACTTTTTGGTGTAAGTAATCAATAACGTAGTTGAGTTACTTTTTGAATGAAGTAACTGTAACTAGTTACCATTTTTAGTAACTAGCACAACACTGATTACAAGCATACCTAATATTTATTATTTCTCTCTCTCTCTCTCTCTCTCTCTCTCTCTCTCTCTCTCTCTCTCTCTCTCTCTCTCTCTCTCTCTCTTTCTCCCTCTGTTGAGCTATACATGCCACTCCCGAGTTCTTAGTCTGATTGCTTCTTCTTTTGGACCTAGTTCATCAATCCTGATGCCCTACATCTGGGGGTAGTCTTATCACCTGGTTCATCACTGCTGGTGATAGAGCTGCCTGTGACCATTTGCACATTTTATCATTTGCATACTCTGGCAATAAGGAATTAGGGTTAAGTCTGTAATGAATTCAGAAATGCTACTGACTATAAGATTCTCAGGAGCTTTTAGTTGCTTAACTCCACTCAGCTAAAACCCTTTGTAGAAAGGACATTATTTACTGTCATTATCATCAGAATGGTTCCTCTCAATGTTTCTTGCTCATGTTATCTCTGGGAGTTTTTCCTTGCCACCATCAGCTCAGGCTTGTTAATTAGGGATAACTGTAAGAGATATACTGTATAATAATCTAATTTGAAACTTTAAACTTATTACTTCAATACATCATTGTCCTATTACTTTCTGGTTCACCCCTACTGAATCTAAGATGGAAACAACTGCTGTTCTCAGAGGATCTTCTAACTTATCAAAATGAATATTAAAGTCTCAAACAATTACTACTTTGTCTAAAGAAACATTTTTAGATTTGAAATGAAATGTGCAAATTCACAGAGGAATTCAGAATATGGTCCAAGAGGTCTGTAAATAACAATAAGGGGAACTGACTCAGTAAGTTTTTTTTTTTGTGTGGCTACATATATGTTAGTATGAAGTATGACTTTGAATGAGTTAAACATGTCTAGATTCTTGTTTGTAAACGAGCTTATCATCATGAAAAACTGTGACACCTCCTCCCGTGCCTGCTAGGTATGGCTGATGTATATCACTCTTTCACAGATATCTTCCCATCTTTACTTCTTAGAGACTCTTTGCATTTATATTTACAGCATTTGGCAGATGCCCTTATCAGGGCTCTCAAGTATCACGCATTGAGCGTGACAGTCACTCATTACGGGCTTTTGTCATGCACTCCCACCACACATTGTATTTCTCGCACAGAAAAACTTACTATTTATCAGGGGCAGTTCTAGGATTTCATCTTTAGGGGGTTTTAGCAAGAAGAGTTTTCTATTATATATGACTACATCGTAAGCCAAAAGTTATGGTATTATTTAATGGCAAAAGTGGACACCAAAATTTTATGCATGATGTAATGATGCCAGTCTTGAATCAAATCAGTTCATGTATGTGTGCATTCTCTACAAACACTTAATGTGTCCAATTAATGTAGTCATTAATAAAAATATTCACAAGACAAAGAACAAATCAATAAATGTTATTTTTATTTAGTATTGAATGGATTGTTTGCATTAATATTTTGCTGCTATTTTGTTAATATTTTATGCTATCAACTCTGGTAATAAGAATAGTGAAATTTCACTGCTTTTGGTTGCCGTCTTTGCGGTTTTACGCCGATTAACGTTATAGATAAATGCCTCCAGCTCTGACTGCGCATGCGTGCCTGTACTTCTCCGTTCAAATAAAGCAGACAGCTGATGACGCACTTTTGAAAGACTACAACGCACATATGTAAAAGCAAAGTAAAAAAATATCGCTTTTGGATCAAACTGATAAATAATTTTCTTTCCCATCGACGACATGTCCTGCATTTTAACATAATTTTTATTGTTTATTTATGAAAGTAAAAATTATTCTTATTTTTAGGGTGGCTGAAATCACAGACAGGGGGGCTGGAGCCACCCTAAAAAAGGTCTAGAACCTCCCCTGCTATTTATCATATATTTAATATGCTGCAGCACCCAAAATGTATCTGTCCACACCGCTCTCTCTATGGAACTGGGCAAGAATCAAGTGTGTCTCCCCTGGAGTTCTTAGTCGAGCCTAACACTTATCAGCCAATCAAAAAAAAGGCTACACAATAGCCAATCAGAAAATAGCACTATTGTATCTGGGTAAGATTTAACGCAACAACCAAATTGTTCAGCATCCTCCTCGTTCACCCACAGAGAAAACCACTGGATCTGCGAGCATCACTTTGAGCACTTTGAGTCATGATCCTGTTACACACAACTTGTGTGACACATTTTGACTGCTGTTAGTTTCCCAGATAATCAGCATCAGGGTTTCATGAGTGTAACTTAGCCAACAGTTTTACAGACTGTTCACTGACAAAACCTGCTCAGAACAAGAAGACTAGGCCAGTGGTTCTCAAACTGGGGGCCCCGGTTCACTGACAACACCTGCTCAGAACAAGCAGCCTTGGTTTTAGTGCTTCCACATTCCACTAATGCTGATGCCAAGAGGGTATTTTCGATGGTCAGTTTGAATAAAACCTCAACACGAAACAGCTTGTCTCTGGAAGTGACATTGTCTTCAATCATGACCCTAAAATGGCTGGGCTTGAGCCAAACTGTTTTAAATGGGAGCCAACATTACATTACAAATGATAAAGGAGTCCAAAAAGGTAACAAACACTTACAACTAGAATGTACATTTCCTGAAGAAAATGTGAATGGTGCTTGCACGTGGCAAATCTCAGCACTCGGTTGCTAGGGTGTTACTTTTGGAGGCAAGTGGACAGAAAGCAAGGGTGCCAAAACATTTGGAGGCTAGTGGAGACAAGCATGTGATGTCATCAGAATACACGTGAGGCAGTTCCCCTCATTGTGCTGAGTGTTTTGATATGTCACATGTACATGTGCTAAATTTTGATTTTCACGTGACATCATGTGACGTCAGAATACCAGTTAGCAAGTTCCCCTCATTGTTCTGAGTGTTTTGATATGTCACGTGACCATGTTGTGCAATTTTTTTATTGTCACGTGACGTCATCAGAATACACGCGAGGCAGTTCCCCTCATCGGGCTGAGTGTTTTGATATATGACATGTCCATGTTGTGCTAACTTTTTGATTTCGCTCATTTTGGGGGCGGGGCTACACCGGTGGGGTGCCAACACCTTTGGAGAAAAGTGGCTACTGAGGTTTCATGTCAATACTGCAGTCATTATGGGATTCTACTTATTATTATACTGCATAAAACAGTACATGTAATTCTTACTGTTAAATGAACAATAGATAGATAGATCTTCCTCTGACCATAATCCCCAGTTATTAAGACAGAAATGGCAACAACCATGGATAATTAAAATTTAAACATAATTCTAAAGTCACAATGAACATCTAACAATTATCTCTTAACATTTAAGGTGAAAAATGAAAGAAAATATAAGAAATATGTGCAGTGTTTTGTAAGCAGAAATAAAACTGAGGTAGACTGAGATTAGGGCTGTAGCTATCGAATATTTTAGTAATTCAGTAATCTACCAAAAATTTCATCGATTAATGGGATAAAATGTATTTTTGCTTAATTAAAGAGCAATATTAAATAAACGAGAGATAAGACGGGTCTCTTAAAATGAACAACTAATTGGTTTCCTTTTTTAGAAAAATGAACTGTTATTTTTTAAATGCATAGTATGCAATGCATACAACAATATTTTCTATCACAAATAAACAATTAGATATTACCCATTGTTTCTCTGTCTGTACTTGTACTTGTGAACAATGACAAAGTTCACTGAGAATTAAGTACATTTAATTTGCACAACATGGACATGTGACATATCAAAACACTCAGCACAATGAGGGGAACTGCCCCATGGGTATTCTGGTCACGTCACGTGACGTCACGTGTAGCCCCGCCCCCAAAACAAGCGACAACAAAAATGTGCACAACATGGACATGTGACATATCAAAAGACTCAGCACAATGAGGGGAACTGCCCCACGGGTATTCTGTCACGTCACGTGACGTCACGAGTAGCCCCGCCCCCAAAACAAGCGACAACAAAAATTTGCACAACATGGACATGTGACATATCAAAACACTCAGCACAATGAGGGGAACTGCCCCACGGGTATTGTGGTCACCTCACGTGACGTCACGTGTAGCCACGCCCCCAAAACAAGCGAAATCAAAAATTTGCACAAAATGGACATGTGACATATCAAAACACTCAGCACATTGAGGGGAACTGCCCCACGGGTATTATGGTCACGTCACGTGACATCACGTGTAGCCCCGCCCCCAAAACCAGGAAAATCAAAAAATTTGCACAACATGGACATGTGACACATCAAAACACACAGCACAATGAGGGGAACTGCCCCACGGGTATTCTGGTCACGTCACGTGACGTCACGTGATTTCACATGTAGCCCCGCCCTCAAAACAAGCGAAATCAAAAATTTGCACAACATGGACATGTGACATATCAAAACACTCAGCACAATGAGGGGAACTGCCCCACGGGTATTCTGGTCACGTCACGTGACGTCACGTGTAGCCCCGCCTCCAAAACAAGCGAAATCAAAAATTTGCACAACATGGACATGTGACATATCAAAACACTCAGCACAATGAGGGGAACTGCCTCACGGGTATTCGGATCACGTCACATGCTCATGTCTGCTCACCTCCAAAAGTATTGGCACCCTAGCGGTCTATTAGCTTTCACAATCTTTCTGTCCACTCGCCTCCAAAATGCACCGGCCTTTGCGAATACTTGCACCGTCAAAGCCAACATCAAAGTTTGTCGCGACGAACTTTACAAATCTAGTTATTATTATTATTTTTAGACAAAAATTAATTTAAAAAAATGCGGCCTAGGGCGTTCGAGCCACATGCACCAAATTCGGATATGTTGTAGACCCTGGTCTGAAGTTTGTTGCTTCTATTTTTCTAAGCGATCGGAATTCCGGCATTCCCGGTACGGAAGCTCAAAGTGGCCTTTTTTCCCATAGACTTCCATTATAAACTTTTGAGGTTTATAACTCGGCAAGTTTTCGAGTGATTTACACCGAACTCGGAAAGGTTCTTTAGGACCGTACTCCGGACGAAGTTTTTATTTCGGAGTTCCGACGTAATTTTCGGTTTTCCCGTAGTCGACGGTCGAACATCCCATAGACTTGAATAGGGAATTCCGAAAAGTCCTCTAAGCTCTCACACACACAATACATCCAACATTAAGAATTGCATGTACTATTCTATGCAGTATAATACGTAGAATCCCATAATGACTGCAGTATTGACATGAAATGTCCAAACCCCTAGTAGCCACTTTTTGCCAAAAGTATTGGCACCCCACCGGGTATTCTGGTAACGTCACTCGACACCACATGACGTCACGTGTAGCTACGCCCCCAAAACAAGCGAAATCAAAAAGTTGCACAACATGGACATGTGACATATCAAAACACTCAGCACATTGAGGGGAACTGCCCCACGGGTATTCTGGTCATGTCACATGACATCACGTGACGTCATGTGAGGTCACGTGAAAATTAAAAATTTGCACAACATGGACATTAGACATATCAAAACACTCAGCACAATGAGGGGAACTGCCCCACGGGTATTATGGTCACGTCACGTTACGTCACGTGTAGCCCCGCCCCCAAAACCAGCGAAATCAAAAATTTGCACAACATGAACATGTGACATATCAAAACACTCAACACAATGAGGGGAACTGCCCCACGGGTATTATGGTCACGTCACATGCTCATGTCCGAGCTCCAAAAGTATTGGCACCCTAGCAGTCCAGTAGCTTTCACAATCTTTCTGTCCACTCGCCTCCAAAATGCACCGACCTTTGTGAATACTTGCATCGTCAAAGCCAACATCAAAGTTTGTTGCGACGAACTTTACAAATCTAGTTACAAATGTATTGTCTTAAGCTGCCCATCTTGTCCTGCTTATTTTAAATCACTATCACCCATTTAAAACCAGACATTTCAAACCTGTCTCTATGGATTTAATTGTTAATAGTAATTAATACGATATCTTGAGCAGTACATACATATTTATTGAACAGGAACTACCTAACATGTCATTCTCTTGGCGGAGGTTTGTCAGAAAAAGCGGGTGTCATCACAGGACGGAATTAGACCCAAATGCAGGGAGAAGATAAAAGGGGGATTATTAGGGAAAATAACAAGGGCTACAAACACTAGGAACACGCAAACAAAAACAACAATAAACCAAAGACAGCAAACCAAAGACAATGAACAAGCAACAAGTACTCAGCAAACAGGATTAAATAGGGGAGGACAAGACAACAGGATTAAATAGGGGAGGAAATCATTAGTCCCAGCCATTCCTGACAAGGAAGGGTAGAGGAATAGATTGATTCCACTCTGTCTTCTGTTCTTTAGCCAATCGCTAGTTTGCATTGTATTCATTGACAGCAATAGGACTGTTTATTATCTCATATTCACATCTGTTCCTCCATACATACATGACCCAGATTGTGTAGTCATTTCTAAGAATAACTCAGTTTTTTTAATCCAGGACAATGATGATGTTGACATATTTTCACACACCAAGTGCCTATCAGTATCAAGAAGCTTTTATTGTCATTATATATATATGTACTTGATTTGAAGAGAAAATGAACCATTTCTTTGGGATCCTGGTGTTACATAAAGACACACCACTACATCAAACACCAACTAAGACCTAAAAAGCTTAGATTAATGTATTTAAATTGTATGCAACCAAGTGCAAATGATGCAAGACAAAAGACTGTTTATACAAGACAGAAAATCACTCCTCACTGTGATGAGGGAAGAAAAACACATATGATCTTCTTAGCTGTCCTCTGAGAGGCCTGGGACATTTTGGCCCTCACTGTTCTTATTATTGGGGCATGGTCACAATAGGTGAAGCTAATGTCAGATATTTAAGATCAAGCTGAAATTTAAAATTCAATTCAATTCAATTCAAGTTTATTTGTATAGCGCTTTTTACAATAGACATTGTCTCAAAGCAGCTTTACAGAACATAAACATAAAGCAGAAGGTAGACATAATTAATGATAAAGGAAATAACGAATAATAAAAGAAATAAGAATTAACAGAATAAAAATTCTAGATTATTATTAGATGTATATAGTTCACAGTGTGTATGTATTTATTCCCCTATGAGCAAGTCTGAGATGACTCAGGCAGCAGTGGCAAGGAAAAACTCCCTTAAATTGGTAAAGGAAGAAACCTTGAGAGGAACCGGACTCAAGGGGGAACCCATCCTCATATGGGTGACACTGGGGGTGTGATTGTAATATACAGTCAAACAAATGGTGTATTGGTGTGAGGTTTAAGGACTTCTGATCTTCTGAGTACCACAGAGTCTAACTGGAGATGTCTCAGGATTCTTAGAGTCGGCCTCGGCTCAGTGGATGTCCAAAGGCTTCGTCCCACAGAGGACGATGGGAGCTGGTACAGTGTCTGGATGCCTCGGGATGGGTACAAAGAGAAAAGCAGTGGAAAGGGATTAACATATCTGCCGTTCATAAAAATGTGCTGGTCTGATGTACTGGTGCATGATATTATGGGATGTATTATGTGTACGCCTGACTGAAGAGATGAGTTTTTAATCTACATTTAAACTGGGAAAGTGTGTCTGAGCCCCGAACACTATCAGGAAGACTATTCCAAAGTTTGAGAGCTAAATAAGAAAATGCTCTACCACCTTTAGTAGACTTAGATATTCTGGGAACTACCAAAAGCCCTGAGTTTTGTGATCTCAGAGAGCGTGAAGGATTGTAGCGTGTTAGCAGACTAGTTAGATACATGGGAGCTAAACCATTAAGGCTGCATAAAAGGCTGCATCCATCCAAATCTGTAAGACACTTTTGATTATTGTTACTCAAATGCTACTTACATGCCACCATTGGCCAAATACCTTTCATCAACCATTTGACAGGATCCCCAGTGAGCTATTAATACACAAATGGAATAGGGCGTATAGGAGGGGATAAATGCAATATCATATACATTTGCACTATTCTTGTTTTTGTACACAAAAACAAACCTTTTCTTTGGAATATAAGTTTAAATGTCTTATTTATCTCAATCCGTTTGCAGAAACTTAAAATGTTATTTGTATCAAATAAACGTTTTGGATAATATATGAAAACTACCATTGTCCTGGGCCATTCAGCCTATCATCAAGAAATTGGTGGCAATATCTCAGGGGAGCATATGGACACGTTTAACAATATAGCCAAAACCAATTTAGGTGGAGACAAATTTACTCAATTGGTTTTAACTCGTGAAGTCTAAAAATTTGGGAGAGGGTCATCATTGGGAATGGAGTTAAGTTCTAATACCCATATCACAGGATCTGTTATAAATGTCTAACAAATTCTTCTCAGTTATTGGCTATTCAAATTATTATTGTCATGATTTATTTTACTTAAATATAAATCCACTGTTAACACCAATAAAAATCATTTGCATTTTACATAACATTATCAGACTATTGATTAACTGAAAATGGACTGTGGTTTTTCCGCTGAGCAAGAATAACCATTGTTGTAGGAAGCGTAAATAAAATTTATTTACATAATAGGATGTAATTTATACAATTTGCAATATCATATTACACCAATTTAGCATTTATTACAAGTTTATTCAAAGCCACAGAACTAGCACCTTTAGCTGTCTGTCAACCATCTTTCTTTTCAACTTTTCAGTTGTGTTTTTGTATATGTACATTTTAGCTAATTACTTTGTTCATATGGAACATTAGTGGAAATATAACGTGTGCTTTTTTACAGATGAATCCATGTTCCAAAACACAAAAGACTTTTTGGTGGCTGGTAGTGAATTATATACAAATTAGAACTTTCTTCTCAACATGAAATTAAAAGAAACATTTGGCATGAAACCAAGCACAGGGAAACTTTTATTTTAGAATTATTTAGTTTCAGTCAACATGCCAGAAGTGATGCACAGCATTAAAAGCTGCCCTGGCAAACTGATTGATAAACAAGCTTTAATACTTATTCATAAAATTTGTATACATCCTTCCCCATATAACCTGACTTTTGTTTGTGGCCTACAGCTATACACAGACAAACCAGTCTGTTTTCCTTCTGCACAGCGGTGTTAACTGGGCAGTAATATGAAATGCAGGGTTTGCTGACCCTGAGGTGGTACAAATAATAGTACAATAATAATTTCTCTAAATTTCTTTAGGGGCTTCTTCCTTGGATGACAGCATTTCAGGTTATGGTAATATAGGGCTCCCTTAATGGTAGATGTACACCAGGTTTGTTAATGTTTTTTTGCTTCCATCACTTCTAGCTTGCTCAATTAATAGGTTAATAAATCCCTTAATGTTAACATGGTATTAAAACTCCTGATTAGGATAGATAATGAGGAACGATAAGCATGGATACATCAAGATCAACAACAAATGTATCTGCTCAAAGAGGTGTCTAGTTAAGCTTTAATCAAGTGTCAAATGCTACCTTGAGTCAAACAGAAGCAACGTGAAAAACAATCCAAGTAATAATTCAAATCTGATTACTACTGTAAAGTATCTTGTAGCCTCTTTATTCCAATTACTTGAATTCCTTAATATAATGTGTAATGCCTCCTGGAAAATTATGGGTCCAAGGTCCTTCTAAACATCTTCCCTGAGTAATAGAAAGGGTTGTGATTAAAGAGTAGATACTAATGCTTTTTGATTTGGTGTGATAAGGTTTGTTTGAGATTACGAAAGAATATCAAGAGAATCCATAAAGTAACATGCAACACACCAGCATACATTTTGTAGGTTTTATTTTTGAACTAAATGATAAGTATATGCTTTGTTAGAAGAATAGAAACTAAGGAGTTATGAGAAGCCTAGGTAAATATATCTACATTGCAAAAAAATTATCTGGCTGAAAAACGGTCAAAATTTAACTTGGTTTCCTGATGATATAAGAAATAATGATAAAATAAAAGTAAACTTCATCTAATTGGGACAGGTGAATATACTATTTATTTCTGCTGAATATACAAAGAATAATAAAAACAGATACCACTTAAATTATATTCTTTTACACTAAACAAGCAATGAGGAGGATCATGCTATCAATACACAAGAGGTCTAATTCTACTGATCTATTTGTAAATATCAGCAAATATGAATAATGCAGTGCAACCAGTAAATGTGTTTTGGGAATAATCCATACAGTGTGATATTATCTGGATGAACTTTATTTTTCTTCACACCACTGGTTCTCCTTGCGTACCTGTGTGACAAAGCACAGATTTTGGTTATCAGAGGCAAAACATCTTTTAAAAACTGAATCTGCAGAACTGTAGATAAGCTACTGAGTAATTTGTGGTTTAAAAACTATGGGTCGGTAGTTTGTGGTCAAAACTAACCTACGGCTGAGACATAACATTAAATTTATATAATCATTAAAATTATTTACTTTAAGCACCAGATTCATTTTAACCAGTTACTCCTATGCACCTTGTCAAAGATATAATTACCACCACCCCTCTGTTCAGACACACAGACAATATACAGTATATTTATGCTATTAAAATGATTCTAATAAAATTTACATTTAATTTTCTATTCATTTCTTTTTAAATCATAGATAAGTTTCTTGAGTTATATTTACAATATTAACATGAAATAGTGAACAGTTCACATCCTGGTGTATGCTTCTGTTCTGTTTATATTTTTTAACATTATAGGATATTAGAAGGAGAAACTCAACCCCCTTTAATAAATTTTCTGTCGTTATGATTTCAAATGGCAATTAACTTATTAAAATAGAAAACCTAAACTTAATACAGCTTAAATTCAATTAAACAATCACATGTGCTACTTATCAAGTGTGAAAGAGTACCAATGCTTATGACAAAAGAACACCTATGCAATGTACAATTGTTTGATTATGGCTTTAATTTCAAATGGTAAAATGTATGTGTATATTACACACTGGGTTTGAGAAGTATTCAGACCCACTTACTTGTGCACTTTATTACATAATAAATGTAACATGAATTAAAGTTACATTTTGGCAATCTACACAATCTATAACGCAAAATTATTTAAAAAAAAATCAAAATTAGTAAAAATCAAAATATATGAATTATAAAATAAATGAAATCTCTGATTTAGCTCCTCAGCTATGGCACTCCAAATCCAGCTTGTGTGTATTCAGTTTGCATTGATTATTTCGAAATGTCTCTAGAACTTCAGCAAAATTCAATTGATAGAACATGATTTAGCAGGGCATAAACCCATGTGTCCAAGGTCCCACAATTCACAGTAAATATGAATTTGGTTAAGATCTGGCAAAATCCAATGAACTCGCCATTGACTTCTATAATCAAACATGTACAAGGGTTTAAAAAAAAGGACTGTGTTCCATGGAGCACAATGGAGCAATTATTAAACCCTAACCCTTATTATTAAATGAATGGAGGTGGAACCACCACAGCTCTTCATTTAGCTGTTTAAACTTGGTAACAGGTTTTTACCTGTTACCAAGTTTAAACAGCTAAATGAAGAGCAGTAGTGCCCTTTGGTGAAGCAGGATGAAGGCATCACCACACTATGGGATAAACAGTAGCAGGGAAGGGGAGGATGATCAGAATTGAGAAAGAGCTAACGGCTGAAAAATACAGAGCAATACATTAAGAAAATCTGCTCCAGAATGCACACAAACTCAGGCTTAAGTGTGAAGGATCAGCAAGAAAAAAGAAGAGTAAAGCCATGACACTGTTACTGGCCTCAGGACAAGTCTATGAATGTCCATAGGTGAATAAGGTGTAGTTCGGACATTAGAGCTAGTAAAGTATCCTTGAATAGACCTTAATATGGTAGTTCTTAGATGCTTCCTATGCCTAATTTGATTGAGCTTGAGAGAATCTGACAAAATCCAAGTGTGAAAACCAAAGACTGCTTGAAGCAGTTGCGGCCCTTGTAATAGGCAGTAATATATTTCAAAAAACAAATCACCACAGTTTTGTGTGGCCAATTTAGCATTGCCCCTGTACAAAAAAAGTCATCAGAGTTCTCCCTCAGTTACTATCATCCAGTCACATTTACAGCCATCATCACAAAGCTCTTCAAGAAGCTCATCATAACATGACCCTACTGCCTCATTCACTGGACCCAATGCAGTTTCCTGTACCAAAATAAAGGTAACAGGTGCTGAAATTTATACCGTTGGAATCTGTTGAATTTCAGCTTTTCGGATCAACCAAGGTTGTGTTTTTATAACACAATGGCCAAGTTCTTGAGTCAGTTATCTTATGTATGCAATGTTTACATTTTTTTTCTGTTAATTTAGCTGCTTGGTGTTGGAATTGCATTTTATTTCGGTGGAATTAATGTTTGTATTCTTATAGTGGAGTTTCTTCCCATTTTTCTGGTATGCTGCATGTGTAGATACATACAGGATTTCTTAGTTTTTGAACATGATTTATATTTTTAGCCCATCCCCGCCCCTCAGGTGGAAGAGATTGAATAAGCTGATGTAAAATGACGCCTGTACAGACTGTGAAATAATATACATCAATGTTTTCAAGGCTTTATCCAAAACAGACAAATGGTCCAATAGTCCAAGTGTAATGTTTCCCTTACCTGAGCTTCCTCTTCCTCTGTGAAGTCATTTTTAATATTGAACGTCTTCCTGATTTCTTCTGGTGTTTTTCCTTTAATCATATTTGCAACTGTTTTGCAGGTGACATCTAGTAATCCTTTGATGTCCAAATAGTTTGCAGCCTATACAAAAGTAGGAAAATGCACGAGATTAACCTATTATAATAGAAATAGAACTTTTAACCATACCATCCGCAAGGATTCTTGTATCCAATCATAAACTTGTCTAATGTTTACTACTAGTGGCAACATAGCATTTTTCTTTCCTGAAGGACACAGCAACAAATATGGCAACAGAAGAAATAGAAATTTGCACTTTGTGTAATACACAGAAAAACAGCACATTCTATTAATCAATTTAAAGAAAATATTCCACATCATTTAAACCCTTTATGGTTTTCTAAATACTGTCTCTAAATATCTAAATGCATTTGCTAAAGCTCTTAAAAGACTCAAAAACAAAATCAGACCAGAATGAGCTCAAAAAGTGTGCCCTGGTCCACTTTGAGAAACTCCTGATCCCACACAGGGATGTCATCAGTCCTTTTCTCTTTGTTCTCATCATCCTCAGGAGGTGGGGGATCATCTTTGTGATGTGTGCACCACTGAATTACCTATTCACATACATACATACATACATACATACATACATACATACATACATAAAATCAATAAAAGAAAGAAAGAGAGAGAGAGAATGTTCATAGAGACATAAATAAGTAGATGCCTGCACAATATTTTAGAAAAAAGACCTGAGCAGCCTAACAGACTGATGATCATCTACTTTTGGCTTTTCCCATTTGGGGTCACCACAGCAAATCATTTGTTTTCACCTAACTCTATCCATGGCATGCTCTACTCTGGCACCAATTATCTTCATGTCCTCTTTTAACACATCTCTACTCTTTGGCCTTCCTTTCTCCAACATCTATATCCTTTCTCCTACCAATATAACAAACTCCCTCCTATGTACATATCCAAAGCATCTCAATCTAGTCTCTCTGACCGTGTCCCCAAAACAGCCAATCTGAGCTGTCCCTCTGATGTGCTCATTACTAATCCTGTCCATCCTCATCACTCCTAAAAAGAACCTCAACGTCCTCATCTCTGCTACCTCCATCTCTGACGTTATGTATTTTCCTCACTGCTACAGCCTCTAACCCATACAGAATACTCTTCTGTCACACAACACTGCTGACACTTTTCTCCACCCACTCCCAGTCACACTGGACGGTTGATCCCAAATACTTAAACTCCTGCACCATCTTGACCTCAGCCCTCTATAACCCCCTACTTCTCTCCCTCTCGGTCATGCATATATATTTTGTCACCCGCAAACATCATTGTCCACGTGGATATTCCTGTCTGACTTCACCTGTTAACCTGTCCTTTAACATAGCAAACATGAAGGGACTCAAATTTGGACTGAATTTTATTATTAACAAGACACTAGCTAAACTTTTTTGCCTTTTTTTGGCTTTCCTTAATACCGGCTGTCAGAATTGTTAACAAAGCAACACGACAATTTTATTGAAAGCAGCATATATACGTTATGGCACAGTGAGTTTCTTTTATTCACAAATCTTAGTTTGTTAGGAAGCAAGGGGCAGCAAAGTGCCAACCAGTGGCAGTTTACACCCTGACCACCAGAAAAGTAACAGAGCTCTAACTGTTATCCGTAATATAAAGCCACCAAAGCCCTTTCTCTGATGTGAGACAAATCACTTATCTATAACAGTAAAGCCATACATGTCATCACTTACAACATATAAATTAAATGGCACACTATCAGAGCTACTTAACCATACAGTATGAATAAGAATTCTAAATGTTAACAGACCAGAGATTAAAGCTGCAATCTATAGTTATTGTGATGATCAGCTTGTGTAGTAAAAAATAATGAGCAGTTGAATACTCAACCTTTTTGAGAATGGCTGCATTGACATTTGGGAGAGGAACAGGATCATCATCCCCTTCATCATCCATGCCTAAATCTTAAACACAATGCCAGACCCAGTGAAAAAAAGGCAGCAGACAAATATCTTAAGATATTTATATGACAACATAAAAAAAACAAAGTAATATAAGTAGATAAAACAAAAACAGAAGAGAGTGACATGGCTACACCAGCAGTTGTCAGTATCTTACCTTCCAACATTGTTTTTATAGTGACAGATTGTTTGGCGATTTCAACATCCACTTCAAACATCTCTCCGTCGGAGCTCTGCAGCTTAATTGTTGGCATCTATGTAAAATTGTTATCGCACGGTTAATAAATAACAAAAGTTACAGCAGTTACTGAAGGTAATATGAAGTTATCAAGGCAAACCTTTGGCAACCATTAGGTAACCATGAGCCTAACCATTTTATTCTGTAACAGCAATAAATAATAGAACTACTGAATTAAATAATATTAAACATACCTATTTAACGTCAACCATTATTAATATTGCGAAATACGTTACATTAGT
The DNA here is from genome assembly GCF_022655615.1 of Tachysurus fulvidraco. Lineage (NCBI taxonomy): Eukaryota > Metazoa > Chordata > Actinopteri > Siluriformes > Bagridae > Tachysurus > Tachysurus fulvidraco. The sequence goes on along the minus strand of NC_062538.1, from coordinate 13,668,650 downwards.
TTGCGAGATCTCAATAACTGTTGGTTGTTGACACTATTTGTGCAACACAATTATAATTCCGATGGGGCTGCAATATACTGGGCGGAACGACAAAGCTCGTCAAACCATCTGACTAAACATTTGCTGCCATAGCCTGTGTGTGTAATATATATGTAATATACAATATATTTACTGATAAACGTCGTTTCTTATACTAACTCACTTGTCTGAGAAAACTAACAATTTTAAAAAGCGAACTCCGACCTGATATTTGACTGATATTAAGGCCTAGCAGCACACATCAACAATTAATTAGCATTTTTCTAAAATACGGCAATAGGTTTCGTCAAAACGGAGGTATTCATCGAAAACATGTTAATATTTGCGTTATTCAGTACTATCCCATATACTTACAATGAGTATATTCCTGAAAGATTTAAAGTCTAAATGTAAAAGTCAATAAAGGCCCGTCACAAGGCTGCTGCTGCCGCCGCCGCCGCTTCTTCTTACTCGGTTTTTAATGGCGTTTGACAAACGACTTTTTGTGTATTACCACCACCCACTGGTCTGGAGCGATGACTAATCTAGCGTGCAATACAAGTTAACGCTTGCTTTTAGAATCAGAATCAGAATCAGAATCAGAAAGAGCTTTATTACCAAGCATTCAGAAACAACACAGACAATAAATATAGGATGAGAATAAAAAAAATACACATGTGCAAATACAAAATACATCAAAAATCCAAGATAGACTGTATGTACAGTTGTGCTATAGATGATAGAATGGAACAGAATAGAACGAGATGCAGAGATGTAATCTCTAATATTATTGCACATTGTTATTGCATAATATGGGAACATTTATTGAAAGTAAGAGTTCAATAAATACAATGATGTCCTCTAAATATCCAGCTCCTTTTGTTCAAGTTCTTTGTCTACCACCCCAACATGGTATCCAAACTTTACTTGAATACCCATTGCTTTGGCCCGATATAAAACCATTAAAACTTCAAATAAAAGATCCAGTACACTAGTTTTTTCCCTCTTGTCTTTCGCCTTCCATGTTCTTTCCTAAACTACCTACTAGCTTGCGCTCAAGACTCCAATCCAGCAGGGGCGGAAATGCAATTTTTAAGTTAGTCTGCCAACCGAAGAAGAAGAAGAAGAGCAAGAAGAGCAAGAAGATGAGCTTTGATTGTAGACTATTTATTCATTGCAAAGGAAAGTCACAACAAACATGAGTTAGAATGTAACAGTTAACAGGTGAAAACGGACATCACAAAAGGTTATGAAAGCTAAACAAATAAAGAAATATATCAAAATGAAAAAGAAAGTTTAGTTTAAAATTAATTTGAAAATATTCATTTAAAAAAATTATTCTATATATCTCTAACTTCAATCCCCCGGAGTCGGGGATGGCAAGGAAAAACATCCTGAGTGGATATGAGGAAGAAACCTTGAGATGAACCAGGTTCAGAAGGGAAAACATCCTCATTTGGGTGACACTGGACAGTAAATAATGGAAATGGAAATGTTCATTCATTCATTCATTCATTCATTCATTTTCTACCCCTTTATCCAAACTTTTCGGGTCACGGGGAGTCTGTGCCTATCTCAGGCGTCTTTGGGCATCAAGGCAGTATACACCCTGCACGGAGTGCCAACCCATCGCACGGCACACACACTCTCATTCACTCACACAGTCACGCACTACAGACAATTTTCCAGAGATGCCAATCAACCTACCATGCATGTCTTTGGACCGAGGGGAGGAAACCGGAGTACCTGGAGGAAACCCCTGAGGCACGGGGAGAACATGCAAACTCCACACACACAAGGTGGAGGCAGGAATCGAACCCCAAACCCTGGATGTGTGAGGCAAACGTGCTAACCACTAAGCCACCGTGCCCCCCATGTAAATAATGTCAGTATCAAAATTGTCAAAATGATTGTATGATTGTAATCAGGTGATAGACAATGTAAAATTATGTGCATAGTGTAAACAGGAATCTGGCAAAACTATCTATGACAGCTTAACTAAAAGGCTACAGCAAGAAGGTGACACCATTCCACAGTATGCAAACCTGAGCAGCTTGTGAGGGTGGATACAACAGTATCCAGATATCTGAGCCTTTAAAACCAACCTGTTCTAGCCTATCAAGAAAAATAGTGCGGGCTGTGGTATCAAAAGCTGCACAAAGTTCAAACAACACCAGCAAACAGACACAACCCTGATCAGAGACCAGTAACAGGTCATTTACAACTTTAACCAGCACTGTCTCTGTGCTGTGATGAGGCTTAAATCCTGGCTGATACATTTCATGAATATTATTCCTATGTAGGTATGAGTATAACTGCTGAGCTACACCCTTTTCTATGGTCTTGGAGATAAAGCGGAGGTTTGATATTGACCTAAAGATGGCTTCTAGTCGGGGTCAGGTTTTTTAATCAAAGGTTTGATAACCACTAGCAAAAAAGATTTCAGCACAAAGACAGTGCTAAGGAATTGATTATTTTTTAAATGGGCTGGGTAGCTACTGGTAGTATATGTTTAAAGAAGCATGTGGGTCAGGTATCCAGTATGCAGGTTGATCATTTTGAAGAAGAAATCAGTGAAATTAAGTCAGTCTCTTGGAGGGGAGTATAAGTACTAAAAAAAACCCAGAAATATTATCTACGGTGATATATATCAAATTGTCAAATTAAATGAATGGTCTGAATTTTCTGGCTGATGTTATCAATTTTTCCATCAAAATAATGAAGTCATTACTGCTACAAATAGATGGTGCTCTTTTTTCAACAGTTTTTATTCCTAATTAATTTTGCTACAGTTTTAAATTTAAAAAAATTCTTATCTAATTTCCTAGCTGATTGTTTTAAAGTTTGTGTGTTGTTATTGTACCAGGGTGCTAGTTTTTTCTCTTTAATTACTTTTCTTTTAAATGGAGCTACAATATGTAGGGTGTAGATGGTGATTCAATCATGGATGATAATTCTGGGAGACTGTTGGTGAATCTTTCTGCAGTAGCAGACATAAATGTATGTTTAACCTGGTGACATGGCAAATTGTAAATGTTGTGTCCAAAGCGGATTTTTAATGAAATGAGATAATTGTCTGGGATAGCTTCTAATTGAGGCACTATGACTATATTTTCTATTTTTAATCTTTGGGTTAGAACTAAAATGAACATTAAAGTCTCCAACAATTACTACTTTGTCTAAAGGAACAACTGTAGTAGACTTATTTTTGGGGACTACATATGTAATGTTAGTATGAAGAACTGCAAAAGAGTTGAACTTAAAGATACAGGACAATAAGTATTTAAGGCCACCACAATATTTGAAGAGTAGGTTGGTTATCCAAACCAGAATAATTCATTATTTGATATGCAATTCTTAATTGGCAATTCATTTTAAATGTCTGGTTAATAGATTGAAAATCTAAAGCATTAATACCGTCCTCTTTATAGCTCCTTATTTATATTTAAAACAGAATAGCAAAGTCAAAAGATTTAATATTTTAACCTTAGCTGAAACTTGTAACGAAAATGGTATAAATCTAATTTGCAAATATCAAACCCAAGATATTTTACAAAGTGTTCAACTAGAATACCATTAACAGAAATTTTATTTGAATCATTTACATACAAAATGTAACGTTTTTGGGGTTTACCACCAATCCTTATGCTTTAGAGAAAAGATTAAATTAATTTAAGACAACCTGTGATTCATTTTTAATAAAAAAGACACAAATCATCAGCAAACTGACTAATTATAAAAGTGTTGTCTCTAATATTTATACGTTCAGAGTGCTTTATATGCAAACTTAGTAGCTTGGCCAATAATAGAAAAGAAAGACAAAGAGAGATGGGACATCCCTTGCGAATGTCTTGACCCACAGGAAACAGGGGAGAAGTGTCGGAAGCTAAGGAAACACAGCTGTTAATTCCGTTATTGAGAGTATGAATCACATTAATAAAAGAACTGCAAAAACCAAACTTAGAGAGGACTTCAGAAATAAAGAAATGCTCAGCTCTATAAGTCAATATGTAGACTCGTCAATACTGTACAGTTATGTGGGAATATAAGTGTTTCTTCCACTGTGACCCACTTCCTTTAAGAGCCATATTTATACATATGGGTTTGTTTATATATATATATATATATATATATATATATATATATATATATATATATATATATATATATATATATATATATATATATATATTATTGAGTTGAATAATCTGCAGCAGAGTGTGGGAGAATTGCTGTGAAGGTCTTATATGTTTTAGCTCCACAATAAAAGTTACAAATATTAATCTCATGGCCAATGTTAGACCCAGTATGAAAAGGATTGCATGCAGTAAACAAGTGATTGTCGGAGTGTGTTTTCTGTTTATTTATATGGTATTATAATAATATGGAGTTTTCTCGTGTTAATGAACTATATGATCTCTCCATTTTTTTAACCATGTGCTTTCTAACGAGATGAAATGTGTCTTGATTAGGTGGAGCTTTGTTACAACTACATGATTTATTACTGTCTCTCTATTACTGCTCTATGTGCATGCAATAATTTTTTTATTTGGTGACTGTTTTGTGCAAGCTAATATTTTTAACACATTTATTATATGGGTTAATAAAATATTTTAATTCCAGTAATTACATATACATGCAGAAGTACAAAATGATTTACGCTGTGTAAAATTTGTATCTTTCATTTAGTATATCATATATGTTATTTTCATTTCATTCTTTATCGTTAAAAATCTGTATAATTTTCATGGATCAAATCTTTCATTCCTAATTTTTGTTTTATTTCTGTTTGCTATTTTGTTGCGTACTAAGTAATGTAAATATTTACTAATAATATTCACTGTTAGACTGAGAATAGAAAAGCGAGGGAGAACTTCTGTGAGTGGAGCTCTATTACAACTACATCATTCACTACTGTCTCTCTATTACTTCTCTGTGTGCAGGAAAATAAATTCAATATATTATCCATACTTGGAGTGTCACCCGCTTCAAATGCTATCACACTATTGAATGGATGTTATCATATTGATGGTCCCATTAACCACTGATAACATCCATTCAATAGTGTGATAACATTCGAAGCGGGTGAGTGCGTGTCCTGTAAAGGCTGAAACCGTGTCAGAGAGAAAGAAATCCAAAGGTCACCTTGGTGCCGTGACTCAGGACTTCAGTCAAGGTGAAGATCATTCTGGACTGGCGAACTTGTCTTCATTCTTCATTGCACAGAACCCTAAGCTAAGCGTTTGTTAGTTATTCCTGGGTAGAAACTCTTGAATGGACACTCTGTCTTGTGATATGTAACGCTGTAAGCCTAAACCAGAAATGATGTATGTCGTACGTGATACATGAACCTGTGCTGAGTAAACATGCTAATTATACTACATATCTGGTAACACTGCATGGTGGACAGCATCTGCAAAATAGGACAACAATGATAAGAACACATCATGATTGATGTTGTGGAAGAGACTTACCCCCACTGTATCTTAGACAGTGCCTAAGAGTGCTGGAAAGGAGTGGAATATGTGTCACCCAGGGACTGTTGTGGAAAAATGAAAGGAGCCAAAAATCTAATTCAAACACCAATTGGAAACACAATTCGACGTACTAGGAGCCACCTCCGTGAAATGCATTTCAGAAAAAGGTACAATTCGATGAAACACCCAAAAATGACAACTGAACAAAGTCACAACGATTTTGTTGCAAATTTGATATTGACACACAAAAGACACTTAGAAAACAAGACCAACATTTACAAGGTCTGGATGGATTATAATTAAGCCAAAACAGTACAAGGAATATGTATAAATTTGAGTGAAGCTTAGTTGGTAAAGATGATTGCAAATATGTACTGAATTCTGTCTTTACACATAATAACACAGTTTATTATTGTTTATTAATTTTGCAATATATGCATTATGGTATGAAGAACCTGAAGTTAACCTTGTGATAGGGAATTTTGTTACACAGAATTTTTCAGAAAAAAGGTAACAGATTTGTTGTTTTTTTATATCTGAAATCTTATTATAATATGTGTCACAGTGAGGCAAAGATGAGTGAGGATCCAATTGCAGTTAGCCATTTAATAAACAAAACAAGACACAGGAACACAGACAGGTAGGCAAGACTAGGCAGAACACCGGGCTGACAGGAAACAGAAACACATACAACAACTCACGACAGGGAAGTGAACAAACAGTGTATATATATTAGCAGGGCAAGACAGCAGACAGAAACAGAGCAAACAGACAGACTCATTACAATATGGCTAAACAGGGGGGATGTTGTGATCATTTACACCGGAAATGTATGTTGTATGCAATGCATTAACCTGTGATGAGTAAGCATGTCTGGTAGTACTTCACTCTGAAGTGTTTTGATATTATTATTGACTCAAGGTATCACAGCAGTAAAATTTATAGTGTACACATTTTTTTTTGTATTTCCTTGCTCATATGCTCTTATTATTGGATTATAGAAAACACTGAGTCAATGAGTCAAGATGGGTAGCATCGTTCAGCAAGTAGGCCTGCAACTGGCAGATAGTATACTTGCACAATTGAATGTGCACAGTCACCCAGAAGCTAAGTATAATCAAAATAAACACAATAGTAGATACATGCCTGAGCAGAGATCCATGTCAAGTACATCAAAAACTCAAGTAGTGCATCTAAGGAAAGTTAAAGGTCCTCCAATTTTCAGATGCAACGCATCAGACACTATTACACTCGGTGAGTGGGTGGAGTTCAGGAAAATTCACAGCTAAATTAAAAAAACAACAGTGGTAGGTGTTGAATGGTCAACTGAATGAATTCACAGGCATGTTCATTTTGAATTGTCCAAACACAGATCTAGCACTGACAGTCCGTTCAAAAACCACAGAAAGTTGGACAGCTTATGCCGTGCAAGAGATCCTAAATAAGTATAATTCAGAGAAAAGTCTAAGAGCCACGGGAAAGGGAAACAGATTAACTAAATGTGATGAGAAAACCACTGTGAATGAGATACAAGTAAGTCCTAGCCCATGCCCAGTTAATGCTGAACAAACTAAATGATCTACATGTGAGGGAGGATCACATTGAGCTTGTGACTGAACCTCCCATTTCCAGTTTTGATTATGCAATGGATTATGAGTCTATATACCAAATGTTCAGTAATGTAACTTCAGACAAAACTTTATCTTTCAATCAAAAAGAATCAAAGAATGTAAACTCCACAAGCTTGGATGAGATCAGCAAAGTCCCAACTTTATTGCAGTCAAACTAAATCCACAGAGAAAAACTCAGAAAAATGTCTTCAGCAGTAAAGTCCTGGCGTGGTGCAGTCGAGTGCACAGTCTTAGTGAAGCTGCCTCTATTTATGCTTTGGCACCTTTAGGCACCACCTTTTCTTAATTTACATAGTCCAGCCAGTGTCCCATTAATTCTAAGTTTGAGATTTCAGTCTCCTCCTCCTATTTTACATAGCTCCTCCTAGTTTCCTATTATTTCCGAGTTTTCAGCATACTCCTCCAATTTCCTTATTCCGTTTATGTTTTTCCAGTTCTCTAATTTCCTAATATTTCTGTCCTCATTTCCAAGTTTATATAAAGAAACTGCTTCTACCTAAGCCTGACACTTCCTGAAATGTGCACACTCTTCACTGAACTTCAAGAGACGCTTGTGTGTGATCTTGGTCGACTACGTCCGCTTGTGGATTATTTTCTTCACTTTTCTTATTTTGGCTCTGCTGAATAAGGTAAGTCTAACTTGTATTTTTTTTTTATTCTGCTCTGCTTCAATCTATGTGAACACTTGCCACTCTCAGTGCATTAAATGGTTACATATAGTTAACTATACTTAGCACTTGCAGCCACCTGTGTTACTACTGTCAAGTCTATTCTTAAACCCTGCACAATTTAATACCCTTTTTGTCTGTCCTTACTTTATTATGCCTAGACTTCATGGAATCTCAGTACTTTCATACCAGGCTAAGAATCAACCAAGACTCAGTTAGATAACCATAGATAAATTCATTAGTGTTGAATAGTAAAACTATATTGTTGGTTGTCTCTGTGTGGAAAGGGCTGTAAAGACAGGATTTAGACCTGGATCTGTCGACAGGTCAGGGACCTGGATAGGCACCTAGTGCATGGTCTAGAAAAGGTAAAGTAAAGCACAACACTAATCTGGGATTAGGTGCTAAAGGTGTCTTGTTTGTGTGGTTTCAGGTTACCATTAAGGGCTGACGAGCTCGGCGTAGACTCTCTGGAGAGCACAGATAGCGCAGAGTACAGATAGAGATTAAGAGACTTAGATTAAGAGACTAAGACAAAAACATGGAGAGACTTAGATTAAGAGACTAAGACAAAAACATGGATGCAGGGAGTGTGGCACGGAGACTCAGCGTCTCGTTCCTCAGGGAACTAGGGTTACGGTCGTAACCTAGAGACGTTCCCTTTCGGAACTCGAGCTGCGTCGAAACGCTATGGGAACGAGTGTCCAATCACGCCACACTGACCAGACCCTGCTTAGAGAGTGAGGGCCTCGGCACCTGCACGTAGGACAGAGGAGCCCGGGGTGGCTCTGAGGTCAAGGTCATAGAACCTGACAAAGGTCAGCGGGGTGGACCAACCCGCAGTGTCACAGATGTCTTGGAGTGCCACTCCAGCGGACAAGGCCGTAGAGGCCGCCACACTTCGGGTGGAGTGAGCTCGGACCCCGAGCGGTGCGGGGAGGCCAGAGGACTCGTGAGCCGACACAATCGCATCCACTACCCATCTGCTCAACGTCTGCTTAGAGGCCGGGAAACCTTTCCAGACAAGCAGCTGCTCCGACAGTCTCCACAGACTCGTCCTGCGGAGGTAAGTGACCAGTGCTCACACTGGACACAGTCGGTTCTGTTGTTCCTGTTCGGGGGCTGTAAACAGAGGAGGGCAGAATGCCTGCAACACGACAGGTCGTGAGGGGGCCGAAGGCACCTTCGGTACGTACCCAGGTTTCGGATAGAGAAACACTCTGGCCATGCCAGGGGCAAATTCCAGGCGAGACGGGGCCACGGACAGGGCCTGCAGATTCCCGATCCTCTTCAGGGAGGAAATCGCCAAGAGGAAGGTGGTCTTAATAGACAGAAACCTAAGGGCCACTTCGGTCAATGGCTTGAAGGGGGGCTCCGATAGAGCCGCCAACACAACTGCCAGATCCCAGACAGGCACTCTGGGTCTCATCCCGGGCCTCAGCCTCCGGGCGCCGCGGAGGAAACGTGTCACCAATGGGTGCCTACCCAGCGACTGCCCCACCAGCGGGGTGCTAAATGCCGCAATTGCGGACACGTAAACCTTCAGGGTCAAGGGGGTTAACCCAGCGGCACACTGTTCCTGTAAGAACTCCAGAACTGAGCCGATCGGGCAGTTAACTGGTTCCAGGCCATGGTGCTCACACCATGATGTAAACAGTCGCCATCGTGCGGCGTACGACCTCCTCGTGGAGGAAGCTCTGGAGTGGAGAAGGGTCTCTACTACCTCGGTAGTGAGACCAGCTGCTATGAACTGTGCCTCCTCAGGGGCCACAGCCACAGCCTCCACAGCTCTGGGCGGGGGTGCACCAGGGTACCGCCTGCCTGTGAGAGGAGATCCCTCCTGGGAGGAATTTCCCACGGAGGGCCCCCGAGTAGGGACACCAGATCCGCAAACCATGGCTTGCCCAGCCATCGGGGTGCTACCAGGAGGAGACGGACTCCAACCCAGCAAACTCTCTCCAGAACTCAAGGGAGCAGTGCGATCGGGGGAAAGGTAGCCTCAGCCACAACTGCACCATGGCATCCAGACCTAACGGGGCTGGGTGAGAGAGAGAGAACCAGAGGGGACAGTGCGAGGTTTCCCGGGTCGCAAACAGATCCACCTGGGCTCTGTAGAACCTCCGCCATATGAACTCCACCACCTCGGGGTGGAGACGCCATTCCCCAGGCCTTGGCCCCTGCCTCGACAGGGCATCTGCTCTGACATTCAACCGTCCCGGGATACAAATGGCCCTCAAAGAGAGGAGTCTGTCCCGAGATCACAAGAGGACCGCTCGTGCTAACTTGTACAAAGGGCGAGATCAGAGGCCCCCTTGCTGGTTGATGTAGGAGACCACCGCAGTATTGTCCATGCGGACCAATACATGGCGATCTCTCAGGTCCGGGAGGAAGTGTTTTAACCCCAAAAACACCGGCATTATCTCCAGGCAATTTATGTGCCATGAGAGGCGTGGGCCGCTCCACAGACCTTGGGCGGAGTGGCCACTCATGACCGCACCTCACCCCGTGAGGGAGGCGTCCGTCGTTAGTGTCACGCGGCGACATGGAGCCCCCAACACGGGGCCTTGGGACAGAAACATTCGGTCTTTCCAAACATCCAAGGCTCGAAGGGCACGCCGCGAGACCTTGATGGAACGATATGGGTTTCCCCTAAGAGAAAACCCCCTGCCCTGGAGCCACCACTGGAGGGGCCTCATGTGCAGGAGGCCGAGCGGGATTACGCTGGACGCCGCAGCCATGAGCCCTAGCAGCCTCTGGAACCGCTTCACAGTGAGTGGCTGGCCTTCCCGCACTCTCCTGACTGAGGTGAGGATGACTTCGACCCGAGCAGGTGACAACCGTGCCTGCATCCGGGCCGAGTCCCAGATCACGCCCAAAAAGGTGGTTCTCTGTGCTGGAGAGAGCACGCTTTTGCTGGCGTTTAGCCGAAACCCAAGCACCTTCATGCAGGCGAGGACGACATCTCGATGACGCAATGCCTGGCACTCCGACTGAGCCAGAATCAACCAGTCATCGAGGTAGTTTAAAATGCGGATGCCCTGGAGCCGCAGCGGGGTCATTGCTGCGTCAACGCATTTCGTGAAAGTGCGGGGCGCGAGTGCTAGGCCGAACGGGAGGATCCGATATTGGTAAGCTTCGCCCCCGAAAGCAAACCTCAGGAACCTCCTGTGTGCAGGAAGGATGGAAACGTGAAAGTACGCGTCTTCCAGATCTATTGGGACGATCCAGTCCCCTGACCTGATCTGAGCCACGACCTCCCTGAGGGTGAGCATCCTGAACCTGAGCCTCCTGAGAGAGCGGTTCAAGGAGCGTAGATCTAGAATGGGACGCAACCCGCCATCCTTCTTCGGAACGACGAAGTACGGGCTGTAAAAGCCTGACTCTCGAACCGAGGGGGGGACCACCTCGATGGCTCCTTTCCTCGGGAGTGTGTGCACTTCTTGTTCCAGGACCAGAGCCTGCTCGGGTCTCACCAGGGTGGGACACATCCCGTTGAAACGGGGAGGAGAGGACGCAAACTGAATCGTGTAGCCTTCCTCTATGGTCCGCAGGACCCACCGGGAGACTCCTGGCAGCTCCTCCCAAGCTGTCAGAAAGTTCCTCAGGGGAACCAGCCCCTCAGGGCGGGCCTCTGACCCACTCAGAGCAGCTGGGGCCAAGCCCTGCAGCTGATGCACCTTGTGAGAGGCGGCGGACCCTCACCCTCCACAACGAACCTTCGGGTGGAAAGGTGGGGAGCGAACCGCTGGAGGGAAGCCGCGCCCTGAAGCACATCCTGTGGCAGGGCAGACAGACCGGCCTCCATGACCCGAACGGCCGGAGCCACGTACTGCGGCCGTTGAGACCTCCTGAGAGGCGGCGGGCCTCCCCCATCCGTACAGAGACTTTGGGCTGAAGTGGAGGGAGGTGCCTGCTGGAGGGGGGCCGTGCTCTGAAGCACATCCTGTGGCAGAGCCAACGGCCTAGCGCCCCGGTGGCGCAGGGGAGGGATGGGCACCGTCACATGAGGCGTGCCCCATCCCCCCAACCGTAGATCATCAGGATTTGTCAGAGAGGAGGGTGACCCTCAGGATCCCTGCTCCTTCCTGGGCCTAGAGCGTCGCCTTGAGCCCTTAGGCCCTGCCCGCGGAGATTGGGTGGCCACGCTCTGTCTCTGGGCTTTGCGGTGCCCGGAAGGACCAGTCTGGGGCTGCCACCGAACAGCCCCACGAGATCGCCGAGGGAGGTACTGCTTAAACGGAGCCGACTGCTTCTTAGACTCCTGGAACTTGTGTACGACCGCCGTCACAGCGTCGCCAAACAGTCCAGGAGGAGCCATCGGTGTGTCCAGTAGCACAGCTCGATCCTTGTCCGGGAGGTCGGACAAGGTGAGCCACAGATGCCTTTCTGTGGCCACCAGGGCCGCCATGGACCGCCCAACGGCCCGCGCCGTGTGCTTCGTGGCCCGAAGAGCCAAGTCGGCAGTGCAACGCAACTCCTCAATATCAGCAGTCCCGGAGCTAAGTCCCTCATCCAAATCACGTAGCAGGTCAGCCTGGTATGCCTGCAACACACCCATGGTGTGGAGGCAGCCCGCGGCCTGACCTGCTGCCGCGTAAGCCTTCCCTACTAAGGCTGACGTAGCACGTAGCGGCTTAGTAGGGAAAACCAGAGCCTTTAGCGATGATGCTACGTTAGGGGAGAGATAGCTAGCCAGCGTCTCTTCCACACGTGCCATTGCCCCGTAGCCGCACGCCATAGCCCCAACTGCATTCGCGTAAAGCAAGGAGTGACTAGGAGAAGTGTGCATAGAGTACGGGGTTTTCCAGGATCTGGACACCTTGGCGTGCAGATCGGGAAAAAATGGCAGGCTCCGGCGCCGAGGAAGTGACACAGGGCGCAGGAAACGCTCATCCAGCTTACTGGGTGTGCGCTGCTTCTGCTGCTCCACCGGCCAATCTAAATCCAGCACAGGCTGTGAGGAGCCCACGGGCTCGCTAGCATCCATCAGCTCTCCTTCGTCGGAGGGAGAGACATGTAATGCCGCGCTGCTCGCACCGGGAGAAGAAGCAGCCATCGGGCCTGCTTTTCCGTGAGAGCCGGAGCTCGATTCAGCAGACGAGGCTGAAGAGGACTCATCCGCCTCCAATCCCGCTGCTAAATCGACCTGCGAGCCACACGAGCGACGGTGCCGCTTTGCCTCGGCAAGAGCGGGACCGGAGCCGCGAGGGAGAGTGCTCTCCTCGAAGAGCGCTCTCCGGGAGCGAAGCGCGTGCATAGCCATGCGGCTGCAATGCGAGCAATCGACTCCCTCGAGAGCCGATTGTGCATGCTCCACTCCCAAGCAAACAACACACCGATCATGCGAATCCTTACCGGTAATGAAACGGGGACACGGAAAAACACATTTATGGAAATTCTGTCTGCCAGCCATAACTCGATCAGCACCACGGTATCAGAAAAGCAGCACTTACCTGAACGAGCAGAAGCTAGCGTCTTGTCCATCTCGCAGCCATTTGTAGCTTACTGTTTACGCGACGTCATCCGCCGATGACGTCACGTTCCCAATGCCTATTGGTCAGATTACACACGTGGTTCAGAGCACAGTCACGCAGAGGGCGTTCCCATTTCGTTTCAACGCAGCTCGAGTTCCGAAAGGGAACAGGCTTAGACTCAGATAGTCATAGGCAAGAGTAAATCTAAGAGCAAGCTCAGTAAAAACACAGTGTGTGTCAATGGACCTAATGTGAATTTTATAAGAAATAATTATGGTTCTGATTCTGTGTCACAACTAATGTGGTGGGTGATGGAGTGTGGCTTCCCAGATGGCGGCAGTTTTAGCTTAAAGCACTTAGAATGGCTGAAAGGTAACCTAACCCAAATTGAAAAAGATAATGTAAGGAAAAAGAACAGGGTGGAAGTAAACTGGACAGCTTTTCACATGTGGAAATTAGAGGCTGAGAAAAGGTTGAGAAAAGCACAAAGAATAATAATCTACTCCAAAGAAATATGTACAGAATACACAATGTACAATGAGAAGCTCACAAAGTCTCCAGTGTCTTAAGTCTTTTTCAGATGATCCTGACCTGGATGGACCACCTCCTCGACCACGTCTGGCAGCAGCTGCGTCATGTGGACAGGTGCGCATGGACACGGATCCAGCTTGTGTGGAGCCGAAGAAGAATCCACCGATCGAGGATCGTACACGCCAGAAAGAAAAACAAAAGGAGAATGCTGATCCTGAACCTGTCGAAGAAGAGGCTTTGACTTCAGACGTTAAACCCTGGGCCCTAAAGGACATTGAGCATGCTCATGAGCACCTTCCTGACTCGAGGCAGTTGCGCAATATCTCCATGTGGCCTTATGAGTGAGGGGGTAGTGACAGCGTACGAGGCGCACTTAAGAAACAGTTTCATGAATTGGACTGATTCCAGAAATATCAATCACTGGACACTGGAACGCTGAGCCTCATCGAACAACATGCTCTGCATGTGGAAAAGCAATCCTGCACAAGTAAGCAGGAGCAGGAAAAGAAGAAAGAACACACAAAGTTCAGCTAACAATGATGCAAGCCGTGGCGAGGTCTCGAACACATCAAGGAAGAGGAAGAGGCAGAGGCAGAAGAGGAACAGGATGAGACAGTGGATGTTTTATTTGCGGAGGACAAGAAACACGACAAGGAAAAAGCATGACCATCAACATCTCAGGTCGGGGTTGAGGAGGTCAGTCCTGAAGGGATGGGTGAGTCAAAATCTTTGATGCTTTGCAATGAAGGAACGCTTCAGCAAACTTCTGATTCCGACTTAAATGTTAAAGAAAGCTATTGGTTGTCTTGAAAGAATAAGGCACATTTAAAAGTACAGTTTAGATGCCTACAAGCACATTCCAGTACACACATTAAATGTAGAAGGGAAAGACATTGTGTTTTAGTAGATTCTGGTGCAGGAAACTCTGTGATCAAAATAAATGAGCTGAGTCAGATGCCAAAAATGAGTGGAAGATCCCTAAATTCAGTAGGAGCGTCTGGGATTATCGTGAGAGAAAACTTTACAGCACCCATAAGGTGTGTTGGGAATAACCAACAGTCATTCAAATTTTCATTTCTGCTATCTGAATGCTGCCCAATTAATCTGATGGGCAGGGATTCGATTTGCAAATTGGGAATAAACCTAATTAGCACCCCAAATGGATTGAAAGTGTGTACAAGACAAACAACTGAATTTCTGGCTGTTAAGTGGGACCCCAGACCTCTTTTGTATGTGTATGAGTGGGAACTCAGCACCTCTGCTGTAAATTCAGTGAGTCAAGCTCTAATAGATAAGGGCCGTACTGTTACTAACCCTACATGCACACAATAAATGAACACATATGATCTTCACTGCACAGCTCACACACACTCTGGACCAGATGTACTTTATGAACAAGAGTGGTTTGAAAAGCAGAAAGAAGCTGATGTGTTGTTGTTGAAGAATTTATATTTGGATAATCACAGATTCACTGCAGAAGTGAGTCTTTCTAGAATACATGTGAAGCCGGGGAAGGCCCACCCGTTCACTATAAAGAATTCAATAACACATATGTCTCTGTCAAACGGTGAAACAGAAGTGGGATGATTTAGGAATGTGCACATTAAAATGTGTAAAAGCTGGTGATTGGAAACACAGTTCAGACCCCACAGTGTTGTACAGTGAGAAAACAAAAGCTTATTTTATGTCATTGAATTGGATAGCTTTGGCTGACAGAACAGTTGAGATAATGCCACAGGCAGACACTGAAGTATTGAAAACAATGTGGCAGATGACACACATTTCTGTGGAAGACTCCCGATTAAAAACAGTACCTAGAGAACTTTGGGCAACAGGGAAATATGATGTAGGTCTGATCAAAAATTGTACAACGGTGCAGATAACACTTAAATCAGATTATAGACCTTGCAAGACACAGTATCCCCTAAAGCCAGAGGCTATTAAGGGTATCATGCCAGTATTTAATTCACTGCTTGAGGCTGGAGTGATTGTGCCATGTGAAACCTCTCCAGTTAGAACATCTATTTTTCCTGTGAAAAACCTTAGGCCTCTGGATGAACCAGAGGAGTGGCGATTTGTCCAGGATTTGCAAGCAGTGAATGATGCAGTAATTTCGAAAGCTCTGAATGTGAAAAATCCTTACACAATCTTGTCTGAGATTCGACCAGAAAGCAAGTGGTTTACTGTAGTAGACCTAGCTAATGCTTTTTTCAGACAGCCAGTTTTTACATACTGACTGACAGCCAGATTCTCATACACACACACAGATAAGATCTGACTTCGAGAGACAATCAGCGTAGACGAGCTAAAAGCTATTGTTAAGATGAGAAGCCTTTTTGACTATCACACATTTGTTGTACAGTTTCCTCCTTAATTGAACCACACACACTGTTTTGTCAGAACAGGAAACATACCATATAACATATACCATATACAGGTAATATCGCCAGTCATAGGTAAGCTCACTTATATTACCCCATTCAGATGATGGGACCTGCCCACAGGCAGTGTTCTCATTATTCATCTATCTGACACAGGCACATTACTCAGGGCTGACGATTGGTACTGGGTTTGTGGTAAAAACCTGCATCTGGCCCTACCCCGTAACTAGAAAGGAGTATGTACTTTAGCAAGGTTTAGGTATCCAGGTGTAGTCATACTTTACTCACCCTCACCGATAAAGCGACCCAAGAGAAACATGTTTGATGATGACTTTCCTCCACCAGAACATAGACTAAAAGGTAAACTGATTAAATTCTTTGATTCCTTCTTCCCACAGTATGGGATAACTCGGGTATGGAATCAACTAGAAGTCACACATTATCGGCTTGCCACTTAAAGTAACTCCACTAATCTGGCAACCGAAGGTATCAAACAAGAACTCGCAGCCCTTAGATTGACTACAACACAAAATAGAATGGCCTTAGATATTCTATTAGCTAAAGAGGGAGGTGTATGTGCCATGATAGGAGATCAATGTTACACCTTCATTCCCTCTAATAATGACAACCATGGGTCTATCTCTGACACACTGCATGATATGCACAAAGTAGCCAACCAAATGAGACATGACGAACAATTTGTGAAACTGGACGATATTGACAAAGGCCATTGCCAGACCCGTAGCCTACAAATGTACTATCCAGCACACAGATTATAGTTCTTCGCCTTAAACTGGACTATCTGTGATTAGTTTAGCCATTGGTTGAGAGGATGACACTTCACAGCATGGACTGACAATAATCTTCTTACCTATATTCTGACTAAACCATGATGACGTATGCAAGCAGCAATGGGGGACAAAACTTGCTTTTTACAGTTCGGATCTAAAGTATGTCCCAGGAACAAAAAATGTTGTAGCAGGTGCTTTGAGCCTTGAGCCATTTGTCTTGCATCGGACATCATCTTATCACTAAGTCTTTTGAAGAATGTCGGTGGTGACAACTCTGTCCAATATCCATCAAGTGGTGCAGGTGGATGGCAAAGGTTCTTATGACTCAACCAGTGATGGAATCTTGCCTTCAGGATCTTTTGGCAGCCAGGAAGTTTCTGTGGTGTTCACGGTGTTGAGTGATGTAATGGGGACAGTACCAGCCATCCTTTGATGCACAGCAAAATCAAAAACAGTAAATGAGCAGGAGAGGGACAGCACCTTGTTTCAGATCCTGGACAATATTGAGAGACATTGTAAACCATCTAAGAAAGGACAAGAAAAGGAATCTACAAGCTTGCGGAAACTGTGTCATCTCACTTACAAGACAACAATTCTTCTTTATTGGAATGAAAAAATATATTGTTGATCATGTGAAGAATTGTTGTTTATGTGTGTTTTCTAAAACCTCAAAACCAAATGTTGGTGCTCCGTTAGAAAGTATCCGACCATCAGAACCACTTGAGCTGGTCTGGACTTTTGGCCACCGGAGGTCAAAGAATCAACGTCTGTGGAAGTGCTGATTATTAAGTTAATGTCTCATGCATTTCAAGTCAAGTCAAGTCACTTTTATTGTCACATCACCACAGCACACCACAGCCTTGGTGAGTGAAATTTTTAGGAGCGAACTCCAGAAATTGCAGAAACAATTTAACATACAGATACGAATTGACAGGTGAAAATGTGCACTTTGCTCATTCATATATTCAGTACAATATGTGTGTACAATTAACAATCAGATAATGAAATCAACAGGTGAAAATGTGCAATATGCTCATACATATAGTCAGTACACAGTGTACTATTGGGCATACTTACAGTAGCACTACACATTAAATTCAATATGTACTTATACGGTATACAGTACATATATATATATATATATATATATATATATATATATATATATATATATATATATATATATATATATAAAATATTATAAAGTGCAACAGATTGTACAGGTACAGAAGTGTCATGGATGTGCATCGTATGGTATCCAGTAATAACAGATAGATTATTGTATTAGATGCAGTGTGTATGTATAGTCTAGTGTTTAACTGTTGAAGTTAAAGTGCAGTGTGTGGCATACCATATTGTGGAAGTATGATGTAGGGTGTATTGACTGTTAATTAGTCTAATAGCCTGTGGGAAAAAGCCATCCCTCAGTCGGCAAGTGCGGGATCGGATGCTGCAGAGACGTCTTCCTGAGGAAAGCAGAGAGAGCAGTCTGTGGGACGGGTGGCTGGAGTCACTGATGATCCTCTGGGCTTTTCTTATACACCGCCTTGTATATATATCCTAGAGGGAGGGAAGCTCACCTCCAACAATGTGGCTGGCAGTTCGCATGACCCTTTTCAGAGCTTTTCCATGCCAGAATCATAATGACTTGTGACTATGGCTTTCTCAAAATAATTCATTTTAACCATTTAGCTAATTTCTAGAGCAAGCTAATCAAGGAACTATTGACCATGGCGGGTGTAAAAAAGTCACACACAACACCATACCACCCCATGGGTAACAGCACTGCAGAGAGGTTCAATAGTACTCTTGTTAGCATGAATCAGGAGTGAAGCGTGAAGTATCACGTATAGCAAACATGCACACTCAGAAAGAACAGGAATGACATGAAAGGAAAGTAAGGGTTGTCCCTTGTGTTGGAAATTTTTACTCTAGAGATGTTTGTAAGGCCTTGTCCTTCTATGCCTGTGACTTGTAGATATTGTGACTAAAAATTGTCATTGCCAGCGGTTGTTTTCTTTGATTATGACAAGGACAGAGGGGACTGGAGATGAGTTGGTGGGACTTAGGCTCATAAACAGCTTCTAATAGACCTTGGTAAGACAAGATTAGCTCCCCGCCTCTGCACACCTGTTCCTCATGTGTTAATTGTCTTGTGTATTTAACCGTGCCGTGTTGCCTATGGCGGGCGGAATCCTTGTCGTTTGCTGTCTTTTGATGTCTGTTGTCTTGTCCGTGTTCCTGTTTTGTGTCTTTTATTTAATAAACCCGTTTATTTTAGGTATCCTGCATTTCAGTCTGTTTTTATCCCTGATAGTGGACTAGTGGTTCCAGTGTGTCTTTCATATGTGCAGATTTTCACATTTCTATTTTAAACACTTTCAACCACCCGCTGAAAAATGACAATACTGGATACATTAAGCACCATAACATTAACCTTTTAGCTGTAAACTTTATGATGGCAGCATGTGCTAAATGTGTTTAAAAAAGAGAAACCACACAGACTGTGTTGTTAGGGTGGACATTTCTGGCTTAGCCTTATTGAATATCAAGGTTGTAAAACTACAACTTTGGAGGAACATCTCTGTTCCTTTCAATCCTAGCAAAATGTTTGTGCCAATGTGCTTCAAAGTATTTCTGGCCAACACTATCAACCCACCAGCCAGTCATTTGTGCCAGTTCAATTACCCAGCCTGTTGGTTATTTAGAGCCAAAAATAGCTGATTTGTCCTGTATAGTGGTCACTTACACTGGTACCAATGTGCACGACCGGACTGATGAAGCCTTGATTTTTTTTAGATGCTTCTGATCTGGTTCCTCCCTGTTTCCCAACTACTTCTGTAGGGCCTTTTTACACCTGGTCACTTCATGTGTTTTCTCTGATCCGATAGCTATCTGATTTGTTAAAACTCTTCCATTTACATTAGGGCACATAAATGCATCTCGGCAAATCGGATATCAATCTGATCTTTCTACTCCCGCCCAAAATGCAAATATATTTTACCTCATTTCCGGGGTAATGGAACTGGTACACACTTTGGTTTATGCAGTTGCTACAAAAAACGGCATTTACTGTTTGCTGCATTTTCGCTGCATTTTAAGACCCAACAACACACCTGTGTAAGAAATTACAGAAATTGCACCCAAATTCCACTCCAAGGTACACATCTAAAAGAGCTCATTCCTAAAAAAGTTCAAGTATCATAAGGTAATACGTTTAGGACTCTAAACGCATAAACCTGATTCATTTATAAATATGGGAACGGCAGCGGGACATCAAGGATCACCATGAACGAAGGGTTTACGTGACTGCGATTACCATTTAAAGTGACCATTTGGTTGATAACTGTAACAATACCAAGCCAAGGTCTGCGTGACCACGGTGACCGTGATTACCATTTAAAGGGACTATTTGACTGATAACAATTGTAACAATAACAACACAGAGTATACGTGACCGTGATTAACCTTTAAAGACATCTGGCTAAATAACAAGGTGTGACCCAGCCATTTGGGAGACACTCAGATCTTACGCTCAATAGACATTCAAAGCAGAATCTCATTTAAACTACAAAGAGGAAAACAGTATAAAATGTGTGAGCAGGATTTGCTCTGGGTTCGTGTTCCTACCGACTCTGACGAACCCAAAGTACGCCATGTATTTTGTCAGTGCTATGCTGGAGTAAACTTCTTGTTCTTTATTAAGATCTTCAACATCATCGTCTTATTTTTACACAACGCATTTTTTTCTTACACCTGGGTGAAAGATCGGAGCCAGCACTGGTGGGAAAACGATGCATGACTCGCGAGTCACCTGCGAGTGACATACTTCCGTTTGGGAGGAGTATAGTGCTGACGTATGTGGCTTGAACAACCACATGCATTTACACCTGTCCAGTTTCATCTGAAATGCATCCCAGACCACCTCCTGAAGTGGTTTGAGCGCTCGGATTTATATCCGTCTCGAAACCGTTTCGGATGGCATTTATACCTGGTCTTTTTACAATCGGATAGCTATCGAATCACAGAAAACGCATGAAGTGACCAGGTGTAAAAACCCCCTTACTCACACATCCAGAATGAAACAGGTGTAAGTGACCACACCATGTTATCAGAGTTTACATTTCAGTGCAAATATCAGAGAGCGGAAGGTAAAATGTTGAATGTTGCTTTGACTCTTCAAATGTTCTGTTGATGTGCAGAAAATTTGTTGAATAGAAAAGACTGCAATCTAACCACAACACTTCTATGCATCAGTAAGTTTAAAGCAACAAACAGTTCACCCGATGCTCATGCAAAATTTTAAGTAATTCGATTTGCAACTCAGAGGAATGAATGATAGAGAATTCAGAAAATAACTGTAACTGCTTAAGTCTCTGGGACCTATGAATAGAGACCATAATTGTTTTTTAAATGTTTTAAGGCATTGATTTTCAAAGAATATATCTGCTATTATTATATCTCACTATTTCTGCAGGATCAAATTTGGTAGGTAGGTAGGTCTGGTAGGTCAGGCAGCAGGACTGCACTGTTTTATCTGTTATATTGTACTTGCAAAGGCCTGAATCCCACACTACAACCTTTACTTTCTCTGGTTTAGCTCTTTAACACAACTGTCTGGTGGTTTAGGAAGTTACGGAAGTTGTAAACTGTGTCATGTAAGGAGTGAAGACTGTATCTTCTCTTATTATGTTTAGATAAGGTGGCATATGATGTGGTCACCACTGATGTAGGCAGAGAAGCATCATCACTGGGCAAGGGGTAGTAACCTTCTCACAGGAGCAGGGCAACAGCAAGGCACGACCCAGAGAAAGTCACAGCAGGTGTTGATAGTATCATCTTTGCAGTCTTTTTCCAGAAGGCAAAGGCAAATATAAAGCAGCACTCTGCAATATACAACCAGGAACCTGTGTGTTAGAGCTGCACCCCTAGCTGACACACAAAGTAGGTACAGAGTAGTTGCTGCTGGCTGCTCTTTGTCTCCGCTCTACCTTGCAGCCACATCCGTGCCATTGGTCCACAGTAGTGGTGCTGAAGGGACTTGTCCCTTCAGCACTTGGGCTTCAGTCATGCATGTAGAATTTATTGTCTAAAGTTTAAAGACTAAAGTTTGATTATTAATAGTTACTCAGCTTAATATAAATCTTTTGAATTGTTTACCAAGCATTTCACTAAAATGTGACTTTGGTCCCAGCAGGTTTTAAGCAGGTTTTAAGCATGTACCATGCAAACCTGTCTCAGATTTTTTTTAAACTATAGGGGTGTAAATGCAATGCCATTATCTTTATTTGTATCTGTTTATTTGTTTAGTGCTTAACATACGTGTATATTTAGTTATGTCCTAGAAACCCTGAAAATAGGGCTGCTGTAAATGTGTTTTGTTCACATTTGTTTATTTACTTTTTTGTATTGACCAAATTTACAAACTGTTATTTAGGCTTAATAGAACTGATCCAATTTACGAGGCATACTCTCAGAATTTGTTACAAAACACTTGGACTGCACTTATAGTGCTTTTAGTACTCATTTCAATATTCAGTGCTAAAAATAGATAGATTTGTAATAAATCAAATCTAATCTCAACCTAATTTATATTTTGTAAGCTGCATATCTAATAACAACACTTTTTAGATAGTGACAATTGTTATTTATTGGTGTTTTTGGTGGACACAATCATTGAAACTAAAAAGACATGTTTATGCCACTGTGTTACTGACTATAGATCTGAAGCACTGGTAATCAGAGAATGCATTAGGAGGTTTTAACTGGCAAAATATCTGTAGTATAATACACATAGATTAAATGTAGACTGTCATATTATACATTTTATATTATACCTTTAATATTGCTTACAGGAAATAATAAAGATTAATAAATGGATTGAATAAACATTCTTTTATTTTGTCCATCCATATCATGGTTCTGATGCTAGTCCCAATTCATACCATAGTACTGAAACAAGTAGTTAAGTATTTCATGTATTTCTTTTTCACTATATACAAAAAAGTTTATTATAATTATAATTAGAATAAATCCCAAAAATACTACCATGTCCAAATATCTAGGTCCATGGCATGCTCATTTAAAAAAAGAAGCAGATTTAGAAAGTAAATATCTAATATTGCTGCATTTCATTCCCCATGTTTAGGCCAGGTGAAAGTTTAGGTGTCTTTTTATTTGCAAAACCTCAATTAACCAAGAAAGGACTTATCTAACACATCATGCATTGTTGTTTGATCAAAAATAACTTTTTGTTCCCAGTTGGACCCATAATAAAATTAAATGAATAGACCAATGAGAGTCATATTGCTCAGTTACTCATGATTAAGGAAGGATGTATGCAGGCTTTTTGAAGGGGAAAACTTGGTTGTAATTATATTACTTTAACAAAGGCACACCAACTGTTGATAATCATGGCCTTTTGAGGTCTACACTTGATCTACACTTCTAGACTGACACTGCACTCCATCTTCTCAACATGCATGGCTTATTTGCATGCTTTTTGTAGTTTAATTGTAATTCAATGACAAATGTAATGTAATGATAAATGAAAAATAATCAAATAATTTTAAAAAAAAAAGAGTCCTCAGTCCTCATTTAGCAACAGAGACTTTTACATTTTGATGTTGTCATACAGATGTTCTATCTGCTGTTTGAAATATTCTTTAAGTTTTGGCCTCTTAGCTTTAAATGTTGGGGTCAGCAATCCATTCTCTATGGAGAACATCTCATTATGAATGTAGATATCTTTTACCTGGAGACAAAGGAATATTATGAGGTTTTGAAATAAATCAGTTATGTAGCTTAAAGAGGATCAATTATGGTATACACTATGTCATTCACTTTTCATTCAGCAATTCACTTACTTGCTCAAATGAATGGAGGCCACCGGCTTTGCCTAAACACACCAAGTCATCCAAGATGGCTTTCTTTAGTTCCTTCAGAGTAACAGTGAAAATTAGCCTTCAATTTTGCATAAAATAACTATTTAATTTACATTGTTTATTTTTTAGATACATACCACATTTTTACACAAGTCATCATAGCATCCATCAATGCCCTGTTTCTGGGCCCAGGAGGGCATCACTTCAGGGTCTGGAACAACAATCCCAACCAGACAAGACTGATAAAAAAAAAAAGAATAAAATGGGTAACTTGCATCTGCAAAACAAAGGTGAAACCTGTTGTTTTAATAAAGGCCAGTTCTTCTGCGATCTCAGTGTACCAACCTGCAGGCTGTCTCCGTGAACATAGAGCTGAGACACAGGCTCACTGCGAATATAGATGTTCTCTATCTTCTCAGGAGAAATATATTCCCCCTGTGCAAGCTTAAATATGTGTTTCTTCCTGTCTATGATCTTTAATGTGCCATTCTGAAAAACAAGAACATCTAGAAAAGTTTACATTTACTGGCAGTATAATACAATACAATGTACACAAATTTATGTTAGGTTTGGAAAGTGTTCAGCCCCCTTCTATTTTTTAAACACATCTTATTTTATTATATATTGAACTTAAAATGTACAGTAATCAAAACAAAACATGTTTATAGATATTTTTGCAAATCAAAAACCGAAATATTTCTTCTTTGTCAGGATCCAGCCCAGACTTTGTCCATGTGTGTTTGTTTATGTTCTGTGTTCATGTGTCTGCCCCACCCTTGTCCCTTCCTCCCCACCTCTGCACACCTGTTCCTAATGTGTTGTTTGTCTTGAGTATTTAACTGTGCCGCGTTGCCTGTGGTGGCGCGGAATCCTCGTCTTGTGTCACGTCCTTTGTCATGTCTGGTTTTGTCAGGGTCCCTGTTTTGTGTTTTATTTATTAAATAGTTTAATTTAACGCTATCCTGCATTTGGGTTTGTTTTTGTCCCCACACCGCTGACAGAAGGATTCCGCCAGACTCAGACCCAGCAGGATAGCATCGGCCTGGACCGGCTTATTGTGGGAGCATTTTTTTTCTGGACTGATCTTTCTGCCCTGGACTTTTGTCTTTTTTCTTTAGTTTTTTTGGTTGGCATCGCTCCACATTTGTTCCGGTGAGGGACTCCCGGTTTCCCGCAGAGGACGCCGCCTCACTTCTTGCCGTCGAGCAATGTCACCAGCCCTGTTTTGTTTTGTTTTTTCCTTCTTGGTGCCCTGCGTCATCGCCCCACACCTGTCCGGTGGGGGATTCCGCTTTACTTCCTGGCTTTTCGTGGAGGACGCCGCCTCACTTCCTGTCCGTGGGGGTTTTTGCAGGCCTGTATTTTGCCCCAGGAATATTTTTGTCTATTTTTTGCTCTGTGGCAGAGAATTTTTCCCGCCCTCCCATCTGGTTTTCAAGAGGCAGGTGGTGTGTCAGGGGTTGTGCTCAGCCTTTCTGCTTGGCTGTGGACATTGCTCGGCCTTTCTGCTTGGTTGTGGACGTCGCTCGGCCCTTCTGCTTGGCTGTGGACGTCGCTCGGTCTGGTTTGAGTATCTTTCTAGATCAGACATGTTAAACTTAAGGGCCCCATGCTACAGAAGTACTTTTGGGTATTTAATCAATGCATGACCCAACCAGGGGAAAAGACATTTGCAATTTAAACTCCCCTGGGACAAAGTGACAGGATTCGTGACAGTTTTAGCATCAGTGATACACAGTAAAAAGTGCAGATTAGTAGGGAGGATGCAGGAGAAGATGCAAAGGGAGAATTTGGCACATAAGCTGACAGAGTATTACTGAGCTATTCATTCTGAACATGGTGATATGTCCTATCACATAGAAGTGTGATGGCTATGTCAAAGAAAAGTGCTGAATGGATTTTTTGATTCATGAAGAAATCTGTCAATCTTGTGAAAGCAAAGGGAAAGACACCACAAAGAATCTCCACCTGCACCTCTACCTATGGGTTGCCTGAATGTGCATACAGTATCTCACCCCCCCCCCTAAATATTTTGTTATATCTTTTTATTTGACAACACTGAAGAAATGACACTTTGCTACAGTGTAAAGTAGGTGTAAATCAGGAGAGGGTGTTTTAAAATTGGTGTTATGGCTCTCACTCTCTCATACTGGTCACTGGAATGTTAACATGGCATCTCATGGCAAAGGATTTCTGAGGATCTAAAAAAGTTTTGTTGCTCTAATTAAAGATGGTGTGGGCTATAAGAATATTGCCAAGACCTGAAACTGAGCTGCAGCACTGTGGTCAAGACCATACAGCGGTTTAACAGGACATGTTCCACTCAGAACAGGCCTTGCCATGGTTGACCATGGAAGTTGAATGCACATGGTCAGCATCATATCTAGAGCTTGTATTTGGGAAATAGACGTATGAATGCTGCAAACATTGCTGCAGAGGTTGAAGGGGTAGGGAGGCAGCCTGTCAGTGCTCAGACCATACACCGCACACTGCATAAAATTGGTCTGCATGGATGTCGTCCCAGAAGAAAGCCTCTTCTAAAGATGATGAACAAGAAAGCCCACAAACAGTTTGCTGAAGATTTTTTTTTTGTCCCAGTTTTTTTGGTTCAGATGGTGTCAAGCGTGCGTGGCGGCAACCACGTGAGGAGTGCAAAGACAAGTGTGTCTTGCCTACCATCAAGCATGGTCGTGGGAGTGTCATAGTTTCACACCCTTCTGAGTAGGCATAGCTAAATTCTTCATGAGGCATAAAAACATCTTTGTAGGATATATAGTATTTGGGAATAATAAAAGAAAACAGTGAGTTTCAAGGAAGCACACCTCATGTTTTAAAATGACAAAATTTTCATAATAATAATTATAATACACTATAGGTCAAGTTTGACTTCCAATCATATGGTAATGTCGAAGTTTAAAATAATTAAAATATGATTAAACATTGATGATGTGCTTTTTGGTATTTATATAATTTATTTTTTTTTTATTTGTTGTTATGAAACAAAATTCTAGAATGAATACAAAATGTTAGCACACCGATAACCATTGTCCAATGTCTCCTGTGTGAAGCCAGCCCTCGGAATCCAGTGTCTCTGCTGTCATAACTGGATCCTTCAGATAGCCCTTAAAGACATTTGGGCCTTTGACACAAACCTGCAATTCAATTATAATGTATTTGAGGTTAATTAAATAGGCAAGCTACGTAATACAGTATTAATTGGTAGTGTGGGTAGTCACAGGTTTCCAATAGTGATATTAGCATGTGATCATATTATCTCTACCTCCCCTTTTCCTTTTGAAGTAAAGTAGTTCTTTTCTGGCACATCCACAAGTTTAATGAGGTTGCATGGTAGTGGTGCACCCACATGACCTACAAACACAAAGGAAAAATAATGATCATGCATACATGATACTAAGCTAACAGTTCTTCACACAAACTAAGGTGTTGTCCTGTCAATGGCAGCTTTCGTCCATGAACTTTACTTCGCAAATTTCAATGTCTTTCTCAGCATCATGGGCTGCAAGTTACATCACATGATTCCATCATACACGCACCTCTAAATTCAAATCACACATACTTGTCCCCAATCACTCACATGCGTTAAATAAACCATACATTTAACTAAGTATACTCCGTAGCTTATTTTCATTCAGTGATAGTATTCTGGTTACAGTACTTTTGCTGCTGCTTTGCCACTTGGGTTTAGGTTGCTTGCTGATTGCCTGTTTCTTGATATTGATTTGTTTTGGGTTGTCTTAGGGACAACACCCCAAAAATTCTGCACTGTATACACTTCACTACAGCTGTGACGAATAAATGACCATTACAATAAATAATAATAAATTTCATAAATGTAGTTTGGGAAGTTTGGTGCAGGGAGCACTTGGTAGATTAAATTAATTTCTGTTTTTGAAGTGACCTCATTTATACTGCTATATATACTGATATAAACAAAGTTGTTGTTTTTTGTTTTGTTTTTAAGTGTAATTTCTTCTAAATGTGTTAGACACCCTACACGTCAACCTAAATGTTACCAAAACAACCATTAAAGCACAGATAAATTAAGCAGCTTCAAGAACAACCATGATTAACTAATAAACCTTAATATGCATTCATGAATTCAATAATATTACTTGCTACAATGCTGTGTTTTATAATTTAATAGGTTGCTTTATTTATTCTGCTACTAATTTAAAATTCATGTGTCAGGATTTCCCAAAGACTTGATAGGAATGGGTGGGGAATGGCAATATTTATACAGAATGCAATATAATGGCCCTACTTGAGGTTCCTACCATGGTAGTCTTGCAAATCTGTCAATTAAAGACATTCCATAACATTGTCCAATTAACTTTCTTTTTTATCTTTTGTTCTTCACAATAAATGTGGTGCATCAAGGTACTGAGCATGTAGGTTATTGTATGCATAACTAACAGTGATGTCATACAAGGCTAATGGGTTTACCTGAGGTCCAGTCTCCAGGGGTGGTGAAGGTACAGCCGGCTGTGCACTCTGTCTGTCCATATGCTTCATATACCTTTAAAAATGCATGTATTTACTGTACACGAATATACAGATCTTTGCATAAAGCAAATTATTTTTGCTTGTTTATATTAACATGTGAGTATGGGCTGGTCTTCTCACCTGACAGCCCAGAGCTGCTCTCAAGAAACTGAGTACAGTAGGAGAAGTGGGAGCAGCACCTGTTATAACCATGCGAAGCTTCCCACCTAAACTGGCCTACAAAGCAAACATTTTTATTAGTCCCTGATAAATATTACCAACTTAAATATCACACTAATATCAGCATACCTGCTTCATCCTGACCATACAAACAAGCATATTAATTTAATTTAAGTTGTGGGATGGACACATGGTATGGATCTGTGGAAACTAGGCTTAGGCTCAGCCATGAAGACACACCTGAATTTTGCTGAAAAAGATCTTATCCCAAATGCTGTCATTGCGGATGATCCCGCAGCTGACCTCTTCTCCTTTTTTCTTTGCAGCAAAACTAAGGAGCCAACGCTTCACAGGGGTATTGGCCTGAGTGAATATCTGAAAAACAACAACCAAGAAACTACTTTAGTTGTAAATAAATACAATTTATATATAAATGCTTTTGAGGTTGTATGAATCTGCATGCAAGAGTCCCACATGGACATACTCAGTGTTGACTTAAGAGATGGTAGCTTAAGTTAAAAAGACGCATTGAAAAAACATATCCTCTGTATTCAGAGTTAGCTTATGCATGTGGTTCAGCTGATTCAGTTTAATAATTCAGTTTTTCTAGGGGCTCCATTCAGTTTGTCAGGTTGTGTCAAGGATCTGGAGATTGATGAAAGTGAAGACATTTACCATACTGTATGCAATTTTAAATATAATTTTATTATTGTATTCTTTTCTATATCATTAATGGCCCTTTTTTCTGCCCATGAGGTAAAGCAGCAGGTTTAGCGGAAAGTATTAACAGCTGATTCATATTGGACATGGGTCACTCTTCACTTTTTCCTTTTGAAAATATTCAGGGCCCTTGAGCCATCTCATGAATGCTAAATATTCCTCAGCACAAATACCCACAGATGACTTGATAACTTGAATTTATGTGCATCTGCTGAGTTTTTTTTTTTTTTGATACTCAAAACAGATACTCTGTTGAATAAAGGTGTGGTAAGCATTTAGTTTCGTTTTGGATATATCACATTATGGTCATGCATTAGGTCCAGAACACCAATTATCACAAGTCAAGCTCCATGGTTGCCTCTGGAATGCTGGACATAATGTAGTGGTCATTGCTCGTCCATTTTGACAAATGCATATCAATGGGATTTTGATCCATATTGGGTGCTTCATTCAATTCAGGACAAATATCAATCTTATCTAACAAAGAAACAGCACAATGCATGCTATGCTACAATAAGCAA
The DNA here is from genome assembly GCF_022655615.1 of Tachysurus fulvidraco. Classification (NCBI taxonomy): domain Eukaryota; kingdom Metazoa; phylum Chordata; class Actinopteri; order Siluriformes; family Bagridae; genus Tachysurus; species Tachysurus fulvidraco. Next base: position 13,638,871 of record NC_062538.1, on the reverse strand, counting down.
AAAAGTGAGTAAACCACTACCAAGAATTTATCCCCACCACTTTCTGCGCAAAATGATCAATATTTACACCCTTATCCAGAGCAACATACATTTTAAAATATCAATATATCAAGTAATTGGTAGTAGAATGATATTATCCATTGATTTTAACAGTAATTGCAATATGTTTTCTTAAAGAAGATCATCTTCCATTCACAGGGTATGAGGTGGAATTTCTCAGAATTGCTCACCAAACATAAACTTTCAGTAGGTGTTTTGCTATTTTGTTCTTACTTTTATGAAATTATGGTGAAAATGGTGGCAAAGTGATCGAAAGCCACTGTAGTTTCTTTAGAAAAAAAAGACCATAAAATTCCCACTTCTTGTTGTACTCATCATCCTGGAGTCTTAGGAATGCACTTTGATGATCTTGTCCATTTTGAGGTCACTTTACATGAGGGGTATTGCATTTATCCAGGACTGTAGAAGATGTGAATTCATTAAATTCACGTGATGAATAAAGTTATTGTTAATAATATAATTGTTTTTAGTGTGACAAAATGCTTTCTTGGTTTGTGTATGGCAACCTTTAAGCATATTTTGAGCATCGATACAAATTGTGCTACAATAAAATGTGAGCAACATGTATGTACATGTTTGTATATTTGGGAAAAAATTTTAATTGTTTTTTTTTTGTGTCTCTTTGTTACATGCTGCGAAAAGTACCAAAATCCAAAAACTGCACTCCAAAAAACAAAGATAATGGTCTTGTGCATTAGACAAGAGAATTAAACATACTGTAGAAATGCTTGGTATGTGGGTGAACTGCCAATTCTTTGCAATAAATGGCTACTGAGAGCATGGTTTAAATGTGCTATAAAAAGGAAGTGAACTGGTGGAAGGATGAATGATCCATAGAATTAGATGCTTAAAAAAAACCCTTCTAGGAACAGCTCTTGGTGGTCTTTCCTTCGGCTAACCCCTGGGTCTGGGAGACAGTTGATATAGATGAATGTCTAACATTAATTAAGGGTACCCATGATCTTTGTTCTGGTCTAATGATATTGAAGGGACCTAAATACAGTTGTGTTCAAAATGATTCATAACCCTGGTATTTGTATATTGTTTTTGAGTTGTCTTCTGTGATAAATGTGTTTTATAATACTTTCATATATTTAATATGTGGCAAACAACTGAGAGAATAACATGATATTTCAAGAAATATGACATTTCATGGGTTTTTATTGACAAACATTCAAAAATCACCATGTTCAGAAGTATTCATACCCTTTATATTACAATGTTTCAATAAACAATAGAAAATTTGTTCCTTTGTTCTTAATAATGGCCTGCAAGTGCTTCTTGTAGGTCTCCACAAGATTTCTACAGGTCTGCAAAATGCAAAAGCCTCCATTTGTTGGAAATTGCAAGGCTTTCTAGCCCTGACCCAGATCTTCAACTCTCTCCACAAATTTGCAATTGGGTTTAGGTCAGGGCACTGACTTGGCCACTCCAGAACATTTATGTTGTTGTCCCTGAACCATTGAACCAACTCTCTTGCAGGTTGAGCTTGTGTACTGACGACACCAGGTTTTCAAGAATCAAGAATCTTGTGATTGTCCTCCTTTTTTATGATACGATCTATCTCCTTTCTTATGCCAAACATATGCAACATTCTCAAGTCCAACAAGCTCCAGTTTAGCCTCATCTGACCAGAGGATGGATAACCAGAAGTATGGATCTCTATCTAGGTATCCCCTCACAAAGGCCAGGTGCACATCCCGGTGTCTCTGGGTAAGGAGTGGTGTCTTTCTGGGGCAATGTCCTTGGAGACCATCTCGATGCAGAATTCACTGAATGGTGGATCTTGATACTTTCTCCCCCCCTTGTTTGAGGGTGTCTATTAGAGCTTTGGTTGCAATACTTGTGTATTTGTTTGCATTGTGGCAGATCTTTCTAGCGATTCTAGAGGATATTTTGCGCTTCCTGCCATGCCCATTCCGGTTTTGACAGTGTTGAACATCTTGAACTTCTTGATGATCCTTTGTATGGTTGATAAAGGGACAGCCAGTTCTAGGCCTTGTAGCCTTTGCCTCCACTATGGGCTTTGGCAACATGCATATGAAAATTAAGACTAATCACATAAGACTTAAGTTATTCCCCCTTAATTATACTTTACAGAGAAGGTGTTACCATTTAACATAATTAACCCTTTATTAATTAGACCTAAATTGATGAAACTAATGTGAAACCATGTGCACTTTAACAAAAATGTTTTTTTTTTCTGAGATTAGGACAAAGGTATAATTAATTTTGAACAGGCACAAAAGAGAACCTCTGGCCACAGACAGGAAAAGACTGGATCAAATAATAAAGAGGGCCACTTCTGTTCTGTTGTTTACAGAAAGCCCGCCACACCATGGATGTAATCCTTGGTCCTCTGCTGGACATTGCCTTCTATGAGACAATAAATTCTAACCATCTGGTGTGACAACAAGAATGATCTATTATTACCATATTAGATTTGAAGCCATTAGGAATTCAAAGATTGGTGCTAAAGCCTATGGACAGATTGACGTTGTGCGATTAATAGGGGTTCCATTAATCTGGCAGGCAGCTTTCTGGGGGTCTTGGACTGGGCACAGATTTGGCATGATTTAACATAGTCAATTTGTATAACATCATTCTTTAGCTTTGGCCACCAAAAAAAGTTCAAGGATACATAACTCCTTGAAACAAATTCAAGGAATTATGTACCCACTTTAATATCTGTCTTAGAATCTGTGGGACATGTTTGTTGGATGGGCATTCTGGTGGTTGTGGACCATCCTGTTGAGTTTCCTCTGTGAGGTCCCAGTAGATGGGATCAGTATACTTGATTATGGTGGCTGTGGTAAAACTTGTCTTGCGATTGCCAAATGCAGCTTGTACTGAATCATCCAATTGTAACCATTTGGCCTTGCCTTTTAGTAGAGCAGTGAGTGGTGCTGCTATGGTACTTTAGTTGTAGGAAGTCCTTGAAGCTTCAGAAACACACTGCTGTTTTATAGTGATCTTGTTTTATTGACAGGATTATGCATTCTTCCTAGCTAAAGTAAAATAAAGCAGTCTCAGTGCACATTTTGCCTATAAATACACATTTTGCCTATAAATACAACCATCTTAATTTAATTTGAAAGTACTGGAATATATAGGCTGACTGTTTTCTTACAAAAATATACCTGACATTTTGGATCGATCTGCTTAGGTTTTGAGCTCATCCACACATGGGTCCTCCCTCTAAATCCTTACAGGATTCTTTGCCTCCATTGGGTCCAGCAGATGTGCAGCAGCTCCAGGCTATGTTAGCACAACAAGGCCAAACCATTGCGGCCTACCAGGAATAGCTTGCTAACCTACAAGTCACAAACTTTTGTCTGCTACAAGCTCTTGTGGGTTCCACCAGGGCCTGGAGTGATCCGGTATGAATGTTTCTGCCCAAAAAAATTCTATGGCACAGCGGTAATGTACAAAGGTTTTATCTGGCAATTTATGGTGTTCTTTTAACATCAGCCTGACAACTACCACATGTACCGCAATTGTGAATTCCTTCTTACACAACTTCTTACACATACAGGAAAAGCCTTGTACTTTGCAACTACAGTCTTATCTATACTTCACTCAGTTACCACATGATGTGTTCGAATACCCTGCAGGAGGCCGTGATGTCAATGACCAGTTAATCCAGCTCTGACAGGGCTTATTGCTGCCAAATATGCTGTAAACTTTCTTTTCTGCTTGCCGCACAAAACGGTTGGAATGATAGCACCCAAAAAGCTATATTTTGAGATGGACTAAACCACTTTCTTCAAACTAAGCTAGCCATGGCCCAGTATATAGCCAATACTATGAAATGGCTCCTGAAAAGTAAATATTGATAACCAAGCCATCAAGGACAGCCTCATTACTCTCCAGACTATCACACCGAGAAAATTACCCTGCTCATCACGTCCTTCATTGCTAACCAAATCATCCTGGGATTCCCTTAGTTGTGAGACTTCTTTTTCTTCCTCTTCTTTCGGCTTTTCCCTTCAGGGGTTCCCACAGTGAATCATCTCTCTCCACCTATCCCTATCTTCTACAACCTCAACACTTGCACCCACTAGCTTCATATCCTCATTAATTACATCCATATACCTCCTCTTTGGCCTTCCTCTTTGCCTCCTGCCTGGCAGCTGCATTTCCAACATTCTCCTACCAATATACTCACTCTCACTCCTCTGAACGTTGTGAGACGATGAGTGGAAAACAATGTTTTTAACCTCATGGGGCCACTACAAATATTTGATAATGGTGTATGAGTTAACTAATGCATACACAGTGTTTCAGAAGTTTGTAAATAAAATCTTCAGAGACCTCTTGAACCATTGTGTTATCGTCTACATTGGCAACATTCCAATCTACGCAATGAACTAAGAGACCAATGTATTACAGTAGGCCAAGACTGAAAAACACTAAAAACACTATTCATGAAGGGGGAGCAATGTGAATTTCTTTGGCATGTTCATATGGCATGTTATCAGTAATCAGGAGCACAGATGAATGGCAACAAAAAGCAGTAATGAAGTGGCCAAAGAGCTTTAACGATTCCTAGGCTTTGCAAGCTTTTATCGCTGATTCATTTGAGGTAATAGTACAGTGGCTGCCCATCTCACTACCCTACTTAATGGAAAGCCCAAAATACGTCACCTGTCATACACCTCCCAACAAAATTTTTAATTGCTCAAAGAGAAATTCATCACAATCCCCATCCTCTAGTACCCCGACCCCTTCATCCCTTTTGTCATGGAAGTGGAGGCATCTTGCTGTGGGATTCATTAAGCAGAGTCAACCAAAGTAAACCATTCTGATTAGTCTACTAATCTACATCTCCCCAAACTCAACCAGACCTTCAGCAAATCAGAGCAACCTGGGACCTCTCTCTCAGAAACAATGCAATGAGGGATTTCCAACATAAGAAAATACAAACATGAGTATAAGTACCTCTATATTCTTACTGAATTGGTGCATTTAGTACAAAACCTAAAGCTCTTCTAAAGAATGTAATGGTGGAGCCCACACCACTACCCAAAAACAGCTAAATATTGCTCCTCACCCACTGTTTACCTTGTCAGACAGAGCACTTGACTGCTGGGCAGGGAAACTAGAGCACAGGGGCGGCAGCCAATCAGAGTAGAGCATGTCTGTGCCCACCCTTGAACTTGAGACACAGGGAGAGTATCATGGCCTTTTATTCTCTGTTCAAAGCTCTACTTTATTTGCCCTTTTGTGTGTTTATATGTTAGATTACTTTCTGTGTATTAGAATAGTATAATGGAGTCTCATTGTCCTTTAAGTTCAACTTATTGCAGAATGAAACGTTGATCAACTATGGAAAATATTTTGCTCATTGATTACCCTACTAAGTGAATGTGCTCTCTTTTGTCCTTTATTTAACAAAAGATCCATGCTGCCAGAGATTGGGGCATGTTTCCATCTCAGAGACACATGGATGCAACACTAAGTTGTTTGTAAAAGACTGTTAGAACTTGTTTTAAGGTCTATGATGGTAAGTGTGTGTATGTTCATGAGGCTAGATTGTCATTTCAAGTTATTTATCAGCCTACCACAAGGCTGCCAGTAAGTACCAATATTTAAATTCTCTTATGGCGCATGGGAATACTTCCTCTAGGGGAATCGTGAAGATTTATTCATGAGAAGATTAATACACCAAATTTCTTATGCGGCTGCTAATATTATGTATTGTGTTTGTTATTATGTATTGTTTATTGTAGTATCTCTCACCTTATCATACATGCGGTTAAGAAGCCGAGGCACCACAGGGAAGACTGTAGGGCGCAGGACCTTCATGTCATCAGAAAGGAGACGAATATCACCCTGAAAAAAGCCAATCCTGCCCCCGTGACAGTATACCACTGCCTGAAGACAAAATATTTATTTCTTAGTATATAAATATCTTAATATCTTAGTATTTTAATTCAAGTAACATAATTAAATAATACATATAAGCATACATCTAATAATAACCATATAAACAAAATTAAATATTTTGGATACTCTAAAAAAAATATATATATATACACACACACACACACACACACACACACACATATATATATATATATATATATATATATATATATATATATATATATATATATATATATATATATATCATTAAATGTTGTGTGACTGTAATGTGAATTGTAGATTATAATTTTCAGCCCTGTTGTTGATGCATTCATAAGTCATCAGCAGTGATGTATTTTAAAATAAACATAAAAACACCCCCCTTCACAATACCATTGGTTGCATAAATCAAAGATATAGACTAAGCATATTATCCATTCGCAGATGACAAAGTTTAGTTGTTATTATCAGTTTGTAGATGTAAATTGTAATTTCTCTATGCATACTAAGGTTATGTTTGGTATTCCACAAGGTTCTTTTTAGGCCTAATACATTTCTCCTTATACTGGTACATTGATACATTTTTGGGGATGTGGTATCTCAGAAAGTTGCGAGTTCAAACCCCAGGTGATTATAAGGTGTGTTACAGAAAGCTTGTGTGCTTTGACTGTGTTGAAAGCCAATTTGTAGTCAATGAATAGCATTCTCACATGTGTCCTTGCTCTCCAGGCTTGTTAGGGCTATGTGATATCTTTGATTTGAGTGTTTACAGTATCATTAGAGAACCAGTTTTGTCAATAAGCAAATTGTAGTGGGACATGACTATCCTTTAAAACCAGAGGCCTGAGCAAGAGGCAGATTGATGTTGTTCTTGAGTAAGTCAGCCAGCACAGATGAGCAAATCCTGAGTGCCCCCCTAGGGATGATATCTGGGCTGGCTGCCTTTCTATGGGTTTGTTCTCTTCAGAGCTCTGTCAAAAGCATTGAGTGTTGTTGATGGGGCCTTGAAGAGAGTATTCATTCAGCTCACCTGGAAGTGTGGTATTGGAGGTTATGGCTACCTGACTCCTCTGTAATATCTCTTGTCTGCTTGATTGATTTGATTAGATTGTACTGTCTTTCTCCTGTTTTAATTCTGACAAGAAAGAAGTGCTTGTAATGGGACTACATGCAGCCAGAAGTAAGCTTGCTGATTACAGCATAATTCTGGATGTCATTTCTGTTTCATCATGTGCAGTATTTAAAAACCTTGGTGTGATAATTGACTCCAGTTTTTCATTTGATACTACTTCTAGTTTGAGTCTTGTAACTTGGTAGTGCTTACTGCTGCTGGGGATAGCTCCATATGGACAACCTGGAGACTCATGGGACTATTATGGAGAGAACCACCTGGAAAGTATGGTGCCAGTTATAAAGTGATGTTCAGTTTTGCAAATGGGTCTCCATCACTCACAGTATGATGGCTTCAGCAGAAAGAAATTATATATACTGTAAACATCCTCACGTACTTGTCAATTTTGTCCAGCAGTCTCAAAGCACTCCATGATGATGTGTGTGTGAATGCAACAGGTCTGAATTACGAAGGTAGGACACACACAATTTCTTTGGCACAGGGTGTTGGTCATAATCATGAAGTATACAGAGACAATGGCTCAGGGAGATGCTGAAGATTTCTTTTAGGTCATTGTTAGCTGATAAGCACATGTATTGTGCATGTGGCCAGGAATGATGTCAGGACCAGCAAATTTTCATTGGGTAATTTTAGCCTTAGTGTGCAGGCAGACTAAGTGGATGTTACTCTACTTGGTATCTGACGTCAGATTTCATGCATTACACCATGCAAAGAAAAGAAAACATTTAGGCTGGCTAGGTGAAAAGCATCTTGCCATATATTCGAATTTAAGCATGGATTCATGGATTTTGTGCCTAGTTCCTTTTTTGCCTCCCTGATAGCCTAACAGGTAAATATTTGATGTGCAGCATGTTGCTTTAATGCCTGACATGGAGGAAGAAAATTGCGTTTTGGCTCATAGGCCTGACCATAAGGAGCATGGATGCCTGACCAGATGGTTCTAATAGAACTAATAATTCCATTTACATGGAATTTGGGGATAAGGTGTACTTCGGTGAGGATTTAAAATTGTTAGAGCTGGTGTACTGTGTGTATGTATTGTATGGTGTATTGATGCCTTGCTTGAGGTCATGTAATGTGCATATCACTATGCCCACAAAGAAACAGATTAAAGTAATGTGAGCAGTAGCAGACATTCCTTAAAACAAATGATAAAAGTAATAGTTTTATCATTTGTTTTAACATGCAGTTTAAAATGAAGTTTATTAATATACAAGAATTAGATGTATTGCACAGTATTTATTATAATTTAAATACACAACTGATTCTGGGGTTTAATTGGGGTTAAAAATTAATGACAGTCATTTGTAACATTTTTCTATACTATACTCTGACCAATCATTAGTTCAGACGTGTTACATTTAACCAAGCATTTATAAAGTGTATATTTGATAAAATCTATTATAAATTGTAAAACAAATCTAAAACCCTCTCCTTCTTTAAAAAAACAACAACAAATAAACACAAGATGAACACACATGCACAAACATGCATGCAGTGTTACCTCAATGAGCCGCTCAAACATGTGTGCAAGAGGCAAGAAAGAAATGAGAACATCTTCTTGATTTGGAGATATGACTTTCTGCATGACAGACAATTACTGGAGTTAAATTGAGGCACAAAAAGATGGTGAAAATTTATTTAACCAGAATAGTATATAAAATTCATATAGAACTTACGTCCGTTGCTTTCAGAAAGCCAGAAAAATCAGCAACAATGTTTCCATGTGTAAGCATCACACCCTTTGGATTTCCTAAAGAAAATAAACACACAGACATAAGTGATTCTGTGAATTGTATAGAAAACAATCTCAAAGGTTCACTCACTGGCTTATTTCTGATTATTTGCTCTAAAAATGGCTGTTAACTGTGGCCTATTGAATGGATTACATAAATCTGTCTTGTTGCCATTAGTAGACAATATCTATGGAATACTTTTTTTTTCTGGCACAATGCCACATATGATTTACTCATTTTAATAAACCATAGTGTCAGAAACGGCGAGCATAAAAACCCAACCCAAATGCAAGAATACCAAAAACGAGAAACATAGACGGGAAAATTAGGAAAACTAGGAAATTGAAACGGCCAAAAACAAATACTGAAAATACCAACGTAGCAACAGAGTACATAATACACCAACAAAGAACTGACGAGGGCTCCCCTAACCTAAATGAAACAGGGAGGAAAATAGACTGGATAAAAGGAAATTAGGAACAGGTGAGTCCAGATGAGGAACATGTGATTAAAACATGTTTTAATGTTGCAAATTATTTTTTTAATTCCTACATTAACACACATTGAGTAAATGCTTCTTGACTTTAAACCACACATTCCAACATCATTTGTGCTGGCTTTATGAATTCTGCTTGGATTTTCTGTGAGTAACATATTTCAACATATTGCAGAAGCGGCACACATTTTAAAATCTTTGTTAATAACTTAAAAATCTTTATTGGGCAATGCAAATTGCAAATCTGCTGAAAAACTTGCCATCAGTAATAAAATCACCCAGGAACAATGCACTCTGACAGCCAAGCCTGAATCTCAGTAAGGAAGATCAGAAATCAAAGAATTGGGAGATATAAATGATAGATGATTTGTGATGGCTAATATCTTCCTCACATTCCTCCACACTAAAATGTATTTCACATGGTAAAGGTGTTAAAATGAATTTTATGTATACTTCAGAGAATATAAAAAAAAATTCACAGAGGAATTAAGGTATTTAAAATGACCAACTCAACATGTGCTTAATTTGTACAGGTAAGTAATATAACTAAATATTAGGTAGTTCCAGTTTCGATAAAACAGAAAATTCTAAACTATAGCTTTGATTCAAAATGTTACTATCAGAATGGCTAGCTTGGCCCCCAATAAAAGGAGTGAGAAGATGTAAAAAATAACACAGTTTTTAATGAGCATGCAGGCAGAAGTACAGTCAATATAGACAGGGAACACACAGGGGAGGCAGCCGCAACAGAGTTTCTCACAGAAACACACAATAACCTACAATAGCAGTCCAGACAATGATAATAATCTGAACATGATTAGAGCAGTCCACAGGAAAGTATATCCAGAGGGTAATAATAACCAGTAACCATTCAAAAGTCCAGGCTCATGCAGAACGATGAATCAAAAGGTAAACAGAGAGTGCAAAAGGAGCCAGAAGTATTCTGAGTATTCTGAGCCAGAAGCACACCAGAAGTGCCCCATCCAAGATGGCCACCCAAAAGTGACCCAAATGGTATCAGAGCAATGGGCAATTCTGGGACAAATTGAATTCTGGGATGAATTGTGACAGTACCTCCCCTCAAAGGGGCATCTCATGCCATTACACTATATCCACATACTGTATCTCTAAATGGTGAGTCGGGGATGTCAATTTAGAGGTCAGGCAAACAGACAAGGGTGCTGCAAATTTACCATCTCAATCTCCTTAAACTGAACCCTGGAGGCACATTAACCTCAACAATCATCATAGAGCTCACAGCCATGCTTGATATGGGGGGAACTAAACAGAGTTGCACACTGACTGGTCCAGCATGGTTTCAGTACCAAAGGCTGAAGGGTTAGTCCGGTTCTAAATTGTATGCATACCCATGCCTCTCATTGACAAACTTTTATTCAATGCTGGATTTAAGGAAAGGGTATTGGCAGATCCCATTGAATCCAATATCCTGTGAAAATCATAACTTCTAACCATTCCTTTTGTTTGTCCAAGCAATTCTAGCAACTCTTTGAAAGAATCCTCCACCTGCATGCTGTGCATGTTGCTGCCTATTTAGATGAAATTGTTATTTACAGTAATGCATGACAGCGGCACATGTAGGTGATTGCTAAGATGAGAGGGACTCACAGCGAAGTGGCTGAGAGGACAACCCAGTTCCTAGGGCTGGCCGGCTTTTATTAAAGATTTGCACCTAATTATTCAGCTGTCACCAGCCCACTGAATAATCTCATTAAAAAGTGCCAGACCTGGTCCAGTGGACTGAGTCATGTCAACAGGATTTTACGAGGTAAACACTGCACTCTGTGATGGGCCATTTTCAGAAATCTTTGATTTCTCTCTCTTTTTGTTTTACAGATAGATGCATCAGACATGGGGCTGGGCGCTGGATTGTTCTAGGTGATAGAAGGGGAGAAACACCCCGATGCTGTACAGCACAATTGCGAAGGAGTGTCTAGCCATCAAATGGGCAGTCCACACCCTCTATTACAGAGGCGTCGTTGAGTGCTGTTTTGTGAATGGAGAGTGAAGAGTGGGTTTGTGGTTGGAATCACACACCTGTGCTTAAGAGTACTGATGATTTTTCTCTGTTGCAATGAGCTGCAGCAGAAATAAAAAGGGGGAGAAGAGAGAGCCAGAGAAAGAGCAGAGAACACAGAGGTTGTGTGTAAATGTGTTTGTTATGCTGAATAGCAAAAAAATAAAGCAAATTTTTGAGTTTGCAAGCCTGCCTCCAATTTCCTCTTTCCTGAACTAGTATATATATATATATATATTTAATTATATATTTTTTCAGTAAAGCATAAGCAATGAGGACAACCCCAATCCCACAGCTGGATGTGTCACTCTTCACCATGAATGGTATACTGGGGTTGAGTTTTTCAGGATGGGTGGCATGGTTTTTCAGCATTTTCAGACCAGTGCATCTTCTTGGGTGCATCTCATGTCTTGCCCAGCTTTGGGTTTTATGATCTTAATCTGCTGACCTAATCGGTGCAACTAAAGTTTGTTTTAAAATAAGATATTCTTTGCATCACACTCCTACAGAATATCAGTGACTTCTCTCTTTTAAACACAAAACTTACTTCTTTTAAATGCTTTTTAATGTCTTGTATCCCTGGGGCAGGATGGAGTCATAAGTTTTATTAGAGTATATGCATGGTGTATCACTTTTAAAACTTCATTCAGCTTTTTATTTCTGTAAAGCATTTAGTGTTTATTTAGTAAAATAAAATAAAATAGATTTTACATTTATCCATATTTAACCATGGAATCTAGCCAAAGGGGTTGCAAGCCAGTGACTTATGTGCCGGTCCCAAGTCTCGTAAATAGAGAGGGTTGCGTCAGGAAGGGCATCCGTGAAAATGTGCCAAAAATGTATCATGTGAATCATCAGTGATAGAGTTAAGTGGAAATAGATGTTTTGCTGTGGTGACTCCTAAGGGGAAAACCCGAAAGTAGTAGAGGAAGACGATCCATATTTAACCATGGAAGAGAATTTGGTTGAACAGTTTTGTTTTTTAAAATCCTTCACAAAATTTTGAATCACAAAGATAGAAGGGTTAGAAAGATCTTCTACACAAGTGAGAAAGAGTGGCTGTAATGCCACTATTTTCATTTTACTTATATTTTACATTTCTCATATATTTAATTTTAAAATGAACAAAGACTGTATTAGAAGAATACCTAAACCTATGTTTAGAATAGTTTCCTATCTCTAAGTGAAGACTGTGTTCAGACAATCCTGTAACAATATGAAATCATTTTATTATAGAATCTGTTTTTTAATGTAAATGAAATCTATTTTGTTAATGATCTACTTGTTCATTTTTAGTCTTCAATAACAATTAAATATAACAACATGATCAACTAAAATAAGGTATTTAGAACCACGAATCACAGTATGTAACATCATAAAATCCTTACTTGCATTAAGTAAATCATTACTTAAAATTCAATAATCGGAAAGTGGTAAGAAGTGGTGATCAAACCAATATGTTCAATGTTAACTTTACTTATAAACACTCAGGGGTGTGTGAGTGTGAGTGTGTGTGTGTGTGTGTGTGTGTGTGTGTGTGTGTGTGTGTGTGTGTGTGTGTGTGTGTGTGTGTGTGTGTGTGTGTGTGTCTGTGTGTCTGTGTGTCTGTGTGTCTGTGTGTCTGTGTATCTGTGTGTCTGTGTGTGTGGTACTATACTATTGCTTACTAAACAAAAGGCATAATGAAGCAAGGGATTTAAGTGTAATGTAGACAATGACTTTTAAAGAGTACTGTATCTACACATGTCAACTTACCTGTTGTGCCACTGGTGAAGCAGATTATTGAAAGGTCTTCTGAACGAGGTGGCTGTGTGAATAAACATAAATGTGCTGTTTAGTAGTAAACTGGGAATAAATTAAAGCTTTATTTAGTATGTCAATAAACAACTTTTAAATGTGTCCATGACTGTGTCTATTCCATACATTTTTATACTCCTGTAAGTATGTGATGTATTCGTTTTACAGGTGTATTTGCAGAAGAAACAACAGGAGCACTCTTAGAAATACATCTAATTTAGAAACATATAGCAAGGCACAACTGTTAATTCAGTTAAAACATTCAATCCATAATAAATGACAAATATATGTTAAGACCATTCAATTATTTGGAAAATAATTAATTATATTAGATGTATGTTCTTTAACTTAACTTTATCTTTCTGTCCCACATTTGTTGCTCAAAAATACCTTGATTATTGCTATTTTTAGTCTGTTCCATCTGTGTTAAATGACAAAATTTTAATAGGGTTTTATTTCATGACCAATGTCCAATGGTAAATGGTCTCCCTCTCACCGACACATTGGGGGTGTCTTACTCAAGCTTGGGTCTGGGAGTTTGAGGGTTCTGCTCATTATCTTAGCTATCCTAGGACTGCATTCTTCTGGACAGAAACTATAGATGTTAAAAAAAATTATAAAAGTTGTAATGTAGTTCTATTTGCAATAATGTAAACAGAACATAACTGTCTGGTGATATAAAATATGCAAGATGAAATGGAAATTTATATTTCAATCTTTTTAAATTAATTCGCAAAATATTTTATATTCAGAAAAGAAACATTGTGCTCCCATTTGCTTTCTCTCTCATCTTCTCACATTTCTCTACATTTGCCTGAGAATATTTTTGTCCTCTTGTTAAAACCTAACAGGACAAACAGGCCTACAGTACATGTTAAAGATAGCTTCTTTTAATTATGTTTGTTTGTACAAGAAAAGACAATAAAATGTGTTCCCTTATGTACAAATAGGTTTGTATTATTACTAACCATCTAGTAATAATGTTATCATACATAGTTAAGTGCATAAGTTTTCATCCCCCTTGCAAAACCTACAAGAAGGAAAAAAGAATGATTAAAATTGCACTATATTTATTTAGAACTGGAGAGATGGGAGAAGGGTTCATAGGCAGAGAGAAGAGGAAATGCAAGAGAATAGGTCTGAGAATAGGGACTTGTAACATGGTACAATGACAGGGAAAGGTATAGAGCTGGTGGACATGATGGCTAGAAGTAAGGTAGACATACTGTGTTTGCAGGAGACCAGGTGGAAGGGGAGCAACGTCTGTAGTATAGGAAGGGGATACAAACTGATTTAGTATGGTTTGGATAGTAAGAGAAATTGGGTAGGAGTGATCCTGAAGGATGAGTTTGTGAGGAATTTTTTTGAGGTTAAAGGAGTGTCAGACAGAGTAATCAGTTTAAAGTTAGAAATTGAACAGATGATGTTGAATGTCATCAGTGGTTATGCTCTACAAGCAGGCTGTGAGTTAAAAGAAAAGAAGAGATGCTGGATTGAGGTGATAGATAGTATTCCCAGATAGGAGAGAGTAGTGATTGGAGAAGACTTCAGTGGGCATGTTGGTGAGGGGCAGAGGTAATGATGAGGTGGTGAGCAGGTTTGGTGTTAAGGAAAGTAACCTAGAAGGACAGATGGTGGTAGATTGGGTGGAAATGGCTATAGTTATCACTTATTTCCAGAAGAGAGAGGAACATAGTGGAGGTAGATGTACGCAGGTAGACTACGTTCTATGTACAGAAGATGAGGCAATCTGAGAGAGATTGGTGACTGCAAAGTGGTGGTAGAGGAGAGTGTAGCAAAGCAGCATCAATGGTGATGTGTAGGGTGTCTCTGGTGGTCAGGAAGAAGAGTAGAGGAAAGTGGTGAAAGTTGAAAAAGATTGAGAGATAGAGATGGGATGGTCCGGATGGCATTCCTGTGGAGGTGTTGAAGTGTCTATAAGAGACTGCAGTGGACTTTTTATATAGATTGTTCAACAGGATTTTAGAGAGCGAGAAGATGCCTGATGAATGGAGGAGATGTGTGCCGATCTTTAAGATCAAGGGTGATGTGCAGAGTTGTAGCAACTACAGAGTTAGAAAGTTGATGAGCCACACAATGAAGCTTGGGAAAGAGTAGTGGAAGCTAGGGTAAGAAAGTAAGTGGATATTTCTGAGCAGCAGTATGGCTTAATACCCAGAAAGACCACTACCGATACAATTTTTCAGAATATTAATGGAGAAGTACAGAGATGGTCAGAAGGACCTGCATTGCAACTTTGTGGATTTAGAGTAGGTGTATGACAGGATGCAAAGAGAGGAGTTATAGTACTGTATGAGGATGTCAGGAGTGGCAGAGAAATATATCAGAACATTTTAGGATATGTATGAGATGAGTATGACAGCAGTAATATGTGCCATAGGTCAGACAGAGGGGTTCAAGGTGGAGGTGGAGCTACATCAAGGATTGGCTTTGAGTCCCTTCTTGTTTGCTATGGTGATGGACAGGTTGACAGATGGAGTCAGACAGGAATTGCCATGGACAATGATCTTTGCGGATGACATTGTGACCTGTAGGTTGGAGAAGTGTCAGGAATGTTGTGTGACAGAAGAGTTGCAGCAAGAATCAAAGGAAAGGAAAACAAGACAGTAGTGAGACCACCTATGCTGTATGGGTTAGAGACTGTAGCATTGAACAAATTGAACACATCCAATGTAACTATTGAACACATGAGGCAGGAATGGAGATATTGAGTGATGTTAAGAGATCTTTAGAAGTGATGAGGTTGTACAGGAATAGGAACAAGCACAATAGAGGGACAGCTCAAGTTGGCAGTTCTGTGGACAAGGATGTTGGAGATGGAGCTGCCAGGTAAGAGGTCAAGAACAATGCCAAGTAAATGATAAATAATTGTGTTAAAGACATGAAGGTAATTGGAGCGAGAGTAGAGGATGGCGAGGATAGAGTTAGGTGGAAACAGATGATTAGCTGTGGCAACCGTGAATGTGAAAAGCCAAAAGTAGGTGAAGAAGAAGAAGAAGAAGAAGGAGAAGAAGAAGAAGAAGAAGAAGAAGAAGAAGAAGAAGAAGAAGAAGAAGATATTGGTTTCAGCATTTGTCTGATTATTGGCATGGTGGTGCATGATTTCCTAGATATCGGTGTCTGTGTGAGTAAACTTCCTACCTTATTATGAGGAATGTTGCAAATGTTTAGCAAATTTAGAAACTGAAGTCTTGTCACATCCTGCTTTGTGGTTTAACAAGGCACTGTTTAACCATGCCTACCAATTCCGGTACTGTACACAGCTTATCCTCAAACCAGTTGGCATATTCTTTGAACATTCCTTGTGACAAACTTGAAGACCTATTTCATGCACTTCCTCCAGGATTATTTTTAAACAATTTGGCAGGCTAGTATTTCAAAGAAGGCAGGATTTCATGCCTTCTTTGAACCAATGTTGTGTCAGTCAGCTGTATGGTCTGGTCTTTATCAGCAATCAAGTCTGTGCTGACCCCTTAGTTCCTCAGGAGCTCTCGTTGGGCAATTATAAACTGTTCTAGAAAGGACATTATTTACTGTCCAGTGTCACCCAAATGAGAATGGGTTCCCTTCTGAGCCTGGTGTCTCTCAAGGTTTCTTCCTCATATCATCTGGGGGAGTTTTTACATGCCTCCGTCGCCTCCGGCTTGCCCATTAGGGATAGGGATAGATATATATTAGTAGATATTTTAAGTTAATATTTTTAAAATTAATTTGAAACTTTAATTGTATATATTAATTAATTTATTTTTATCCTTAGTTTTCTTCGTCTTCTTCTTCTTCTTCTTCTTCTTCTTCTTCTTCTTATTATTATTATTATTATTATATATTTATTTCCATACTTCTGTAAAGAATGGAATAAAGACACTGTCAATAATAATCGTAGGTATTTCAAAGCATTTGTGTGTAAATTTTAATTTAGTTGTGCGTAATTTAAAACTATTGTACGTAATTATGTTGTTTGCGGAGTTGGATCCCAAAATCTACGACTATGACAGTTTACACACACAACAGGGGCGGTTAAGGGTTTCATCTTT
This sequence comes from Tachysurus fulvidraco, assembly GCF_022655615.1. Classification (NCBI taxonomy): domain Eukaryota; kingdom Metazoa; phylum Chordata; class Actinopteri; order Siluriformes; family Bagridae; genus Tachysurus; species Tachysurus fulvidraco. The sequence continues at coordinate 13,621,692 of NC_062538.1, read as the reverse complement.
AGGCGTTTTATCCCTCAATGAGAATTTAAAACAAGAAGAGTTTTATATTATATATTATATGACTACATAGTAAGCCAAAAGTTATGGTATTATTAAATGGCAAAAGTGGACACCAAAATGTTATGCATGATGTAATGATGCCAGTCTTGAATCAAATCAGTTCATGTATGTGTGCATTCTCTACTCAGTGTGTCCAATGAATGCAGTCATTAATAAAAAAAATATTCACAGGACAAAGACAGAATCAATAAATGTTATTTTTATTTAGTATTGAATGGATTGTTTGCATTAATATTTTGTTTGTGCTATCAACTCTGGTAATAAGAATAGTGAAACTTCACTGCTTTTGGTTGTCTTCTTTGCAGCTTTCCGATTAACGTTATACATAAATGCCTCCAGCTCTGACTGCGCGTGCACGCTGCGCGTTCCTGTGCTTCTCCGTAGAGCGTGCACGGCGTAATGCAATCTAGGAGCAGTGATTTGCCAAAACTCCCTTATTGCAGTCGCACACATTTCTTCTGATTTTATTTTACGAGTAACGAAGATGCTTAGTGGAAATATAACGGAGTAAAAGTATACATTTTATCTAGGAAATGTAGTGGAGTAAAAGTGAAAGTTCACCTAAATTTAAATGGCGAAGTAAAGTACAGATACGTGAAATTTCTACTTAAGTACAGTAACGAAGTATTTTTACTCCGTTACATTACAACACCTCTCATCGTCTCAGGTAAGTTGGCTTTTCCTTCCAAATTCGGACATGTTTATGGGTTAGTTATCAATAATAACAGAGAGGAGTAATACTACAGAGAAAGGTTAACTATAGTAAGTAAGATTAGCTTTCAGAGTAAGGTTACATTAGGTGCTTAAAGAATACAGCTGAGTTAGGAGGTCATCACTGCAGCCTGTAGCGTGATGAGATAGGCCATAAAAGAATTAGCAATTTTAAGTGTTAACTTACTAACAGCTGTGTACATGCACTGGAATACACAGGTCATGCAATATAAGTGTTCACTGCTTAAGTGTTAAAGTCATATTTTATTGTTTATCAGGTTCCATTAGGTGACATCTTGCACTCAGCTCAGAATCTGGTGTCGATGTTGACCAACACCTGAAGTGTTGGACAACAGAAAATGGGGAACCAGTCCAATATCAGTGGACAGTCAGCACAAGAGGTCCAAGAAGGTCCAAGTCAAATGGGCAGTCAGTGCAGCAGGAAATGGCTAGGTGTGAGATATGTGTGTGTCTTTTATGTAGGCCTATCTCATAATGCTACAGACTGCAGTGATGACCTCCTAAACAGCTGTATTCTTTAAGCACCTATTGTAACCTTACTCTGAGAGCTAATCTTACTTACTACATCCCAGGGGGCACCATGAAAATGGTTGCTTTAACCTGTTCTGCACAGTACTCAAGTGGCACTGTATTGTTTGAGCCTCCAGATTCTGGCCTTCCAGCAGGTTTGTTGGCATCTCCTGCTCTGGTGCATGTGCACCATGGCACAGTTTATGTGCCTGTGGTTAATGGTTAATGTGGGTACAATGGATGTAGTGATGTATGCTAGCACGGTTGTAGGCACTGTCAACCATGTCTATGTGGTTAGCTTACCCCCAGAGGTCACTGAAGTTCAGTAGGTCTCAGCTAGGGTGAGTACACAAGTTGTGCAGGCTTCCCCTTCTGTACCCGAGCAGATTGGGGCAATTGACTTGTCTGTGTTGTCAGTGGAAGAGCAAGGCAAGGTGAGGGCACTACTAGATCAGTATTCGTCTGTGTTTTCCATACATGATGGGGATTTGGGCTGCACTAATCTCATTTCCCATGACATCCCCTTATTAGATGAAGTCCCTGTGTGCCAGCGGTATAGGCATATTCCTCCTTCCGAGTACGAGGTAGTGAAGGCTCACATCAACCAACTTCTTGAGGCCCAGGTAATTAGAGAGAGCTGCAGCCCTTATGCTTCACCTATTGTTTTGGTCAAGAAGAAGGACGGTATTCTACGCATGTGTGTAGACTACCGGCATTTAAATGCCAAGACCAGGAAGGATGGTGGTGGTGCTATTCCCTCTACCTCGTATCGAGGAGACGTTGGACTCTCTTTCAGGGGCACATTGGTTTTCCACCATGGACCTTGCCAGTGGGTACAATCATGTCCCTGTCAGTGAGGCAGATAGATCCAAGACAGCGTTTTGTACTCCGTTTGGGCTCTTTGAATGGAACAGGATGCCGTTTGGGCTTTGCAACGCCCCAGTACCTTCCAGAGACTAATGGAACGATTGTTTGGGGACCAACAGTGCCAGTCTCTCCTCTTGTACCTTGATGACATTGTTGTTTTCTCCTCATCAGTTGATCAACATCTAGCTCGGATGGAGGTAGTCTTAAGCCAGTTACGCAGGGAAGGTTTGAAGCGCCAAGTTGTCCAAGTGTGCCTTTTTCCAACGTGAAGTACAATACCTGGGTCATGTGATTTCCTCAGAAGGGGTCTCCACAGACCCGGGCAAGATTGAGGCAGTTTCTCAGTGGCCTCAGCCAACCAGTGTTGCAGGTTTGTGGTCATTTTTGGGGTTTGCCAGCTACTACCGCCGTTTTGTTGAGGGGTTTGCGCGGCTGGCTGCCCCCCTCCACAGGTTGGTAGCAGAGCTAGCAACCCCAAAGCGGTCAAAGTCTGGGTCCCGTGAGTTTGCTGTGGTATGGTCTAATGAGTGTCAGAGTAGCTTTGAGGAGTTAAAGGGTAGACTTACCACAGCCCCTGTGCTCGCCTATGCTGACTTTACACTTCCTTTTATTTTGGAGGTGGACGCCAGCCATGGGGGGCTAGGGGCAGTCCTCTCACAAGAGCAACAAGGTAAGGTGTGTCCCACAGCTTATGGTTGCCGAGGTCTTAGGCCCACTGAGCGCAATACCTCGAACTACAGTTCTATGAAGCTGGAGTTTCTTGCGCTCAAGTGGGCCATGACCGAGAAGTTCCGGGAGTACCTGCTGGGACACAAGTGTGTAGTCTACACCGATAATAATCCTCTTAGCTACCTGACCTCTGCTAAGCTGGGTGCCATGGAACAGCGCTGGGCTGCCCAGTTAGCGGCCTTTGATTTTGAGCTCAAGTATAGAACAGGCAAGAGCAACCACAATGCTGATGCCTTGACATGCCAGAATCCATCTGCCGTGGAGGTTCAGGATTTGTGCCCAGGTGTAGCCGTTCCTGCTGCCTTGCGTCAAGTTGACCAGGGCGGATTGGTGACTGGGGTAAACCAGATCGTATCCTTTCCTGGTTATTCCATCAGTGATATGTCTGCTCAGCAGCAGGCCGATCCAGTTATTGGAGAGCTGCTGGTGTTTTGGAGGCGGAAATTCTCTAGGTCTGCTGTGCTTTTGTTTCGGCAGTGGGATCGCCTGGTGGAGAAGGAGGGGGTGCTTTATCGTCGGGTGTTTTGCCCGAATGGTAGAGAGGAGGTTCTCCAAGTGCTATTGCCGGTGGCCATGAAGTCTGAGGTGTTGACACAATTACACCAACTGCACGGGCACCAGGGGATGGAGTGCACCTCTTAGCTGGTGTGGCAACGATGTTATTGGCCAGGGATGTCTGCTGACGTGCCAAGGGTGTCCAGCCTGCCCCTGTTAGTTTCATGGGACACCTGCTGGCTGCACGGCCAAATGAGATTCTGGCCTTGGACTTTACTGTGTTAGAACCCTCAAGTTAAGGTCTGGAGAATGTGTTGGTCATGACTGATATTTTCACCAAATACACCTTGGCTGTACCCACTAGAAATCAACAAGCTGAGACTGTGGCACAGGTTCTGGTTGTTGAGTGGTTCTGTAAATTTGGGGTGCCTATTGTCTACCAAGGCCGTAACTTTGAGTCGGCTCTTATCCATCAGTTGTGTTGCTTATATGGAGTTGAAAAGTCACGCACTACTCCATATCACCCTGCTGGAAACGGCCAGTGCGAGCGTTTCCACAGGACGTTGCACAACCTTTTGCGCACCTTGCCTGTATCAAGGAAGGGGGACTGGCCATCTTGTCTCCCCCAGGTACTGTTCGCCTACAACACTACCCCTCACCAAGCTACAGGGGAATGCCCGTATTTTTTGATGTTTGGGCAGGAGCCTAGACTTCCAGTTGACTTCTTGCTTGGTAGAGTTGAAGAACCCTTGGCTGGTAGTGTTCATCGTTGGGTTATGGAACATCAGGATCGGTTGCAGGTGGCTTTTGAGGGTGCTCGTGAGCGGTTGGGGGCCGCTGCTGATCGCCGAAAGGCCAGGCATGATCTGCAGGTACGAGAATCACCACTGAATGAGGGTCAGTTGGTATATCTCCGTGACTATAGCCTGAGAGGTCGACATAAAATACATGACCTGTGGAGCTCAGTGGTGTACCGGATTGTGAAGGCACCTAAGGAAGGAGGTGTGGTGTATACAATTGCCCCCACCACAGATCTAAGTAAGTTAAATGTGCACCGATCTTTGCTGAAACCTCAGATTGGTAGGAACTCCTCCCCCATATGGCAGGACACTCCAGTAGTGGAACCGGTGCAGCGTCGGGAAGAGGAGTTGGACAAGGGAGATTTGTTTGTCCTGGTACCTGAAACATCACAGGTTAGTAGTAGGAAATCACCTCGGGGTACAGTTCAGTCGGAACCCCAAGGTTCTGGTGAGGACCAAGGATTAGAAGAAATCCCTGAGGCAGGAGTGAATGTGCAGCCAGCAGTGAACCTTCCGTAAAGACCCTCTGCTTCTGTGGGTGAGAGTGTGGTGAGAAGGACCGGAAGGAGTACTGCTGGGCAGCACTCTAATGTACATCATCTTCCACGATCACTGGGGCCGGATACGGTGTCTAGTATAGTGGGTAGTACAGCTGGGGCTTTGTTCCATCCCTGGGACTGAAGGTTAAGAGTGTGGGCTTTTGGGTTAGTTCACCGTCGGGGCGACAATGCAGAAGCTGGGGGTGGATTGTGACCGTACGAATAAGGTACGAGTGGTGATTGACGCTCATGACCACCAATCAGTGTCGAGCAGGCACTATTTAGAGCAGGTTGGTTTTGAGCCTGGGATGCGTCACGTCCGTATCCTCCCCGTTTTCGGTTACTCTAGCGATTTCAGGTATGTGCTGTTGGCATGTAGCGTTGGCTAATTCGTTTTTATTTATCTTTACTCGTTGCACTAATGGCTCGTTGATTGCACCCTTAGCCTGTCTTTTCATCATTGTGTGTGTCCCTGGCGGTTGGTGTTCGGATCTGTTTACTGCCCACCTTTCAGGTATGAGGAAGTTGCATACAATGTCTAGCTTCAATACAGGTTGGGTGGTGCGAGTAATGTGCAGTCCTTGTACTTTGGTTTAATAGCGGGTTATTTGAGGGCTGCGTATCCTGAGCAGTGAATTGATCCTCGTGAACTCATCTATCCGCACTTGGTAAGTTTTGTTCGGTTTTGCTAAAGGGAATTTTGGTGTGTATTTGCGAAATTACTAGTAATTCTGTTTTGTACTATTTGTTATAGGATTCTCTCTCTCTTTTCGTCCTGGCAATTATCACTGCAGTTTACTTTTTCCTCCGGTGCGCCGAGTGACTAACATTGGCTTACAATCATTTAAAGGGAATTCTGCTGCTGCCATCTGGTTTCTGGGATAGTTTTAACTGCCCTTCTCTGGTCTACCCTGGGGTGGATGATCGTGGATATTTCTTGGGGCTGGCATAAGAACGACGTGGCCCTCTTTTTTTGAGTCCTGTTTCCCTCAAACTTTTTATAAAGTTTTCTGTTGTGTTGAATCGTTACTTCTATTTGCTTTTCATTCATTCTGTTTCTGTTTTATATGTAATTATTTTGGTTTTGATTTCTTTCAGGAGCTGGGGGTCCCACAGGTGAAAGACCTTTTGGTGGTGGTGCTATTCCAACGTGTGCTGTGCGACATTCTTGAAGTGTACGAGTGTGTGCTCTGAGTTCACGTTGAGGTGTGTGTGTGTGTGTGTGTGTGTGGAAGTGTGCGGTTTGATAACTAACCCTGGTGATCGCCTCGGTGGATAACCCCAGCCCTGTATTTAATTGTGATATTTTGTTTTGTCAGTTTAGAAGTTGCATAAAGCGGTTGTTTATTATTTCTTTTATTTGATCGTCGTTATTTGTGTATTTGTCTGTCACTGGACCTTCTTAACAGTGAAGACATCTTTTCTTTTTGTTGTTTTTGTAATGTTGGTTTGAGCTGTTAGTAAGGGCACTTTAGGATTGAGCATATTTTTAAGTGAGTTTTTATTTTAAATTGCAAGTATTCAATAAACATTGTACTTTTTATATGATGCCCACGTTTCTTGCCTACACTTATTTATAAGAGAATCGAACTTGTGTGTTCTGATAACAAACACTCGGGTTTACTTCTATTTCCTGGGTTTAACCCTCCCAGGTGGCGTAGTTGAATTGGTTACAAATAGATAAACTTGGGTTTGTGTGTGATAAGCTGTACAGTTCTCACTCGTACCTCCTAACACACCACACTGATCTCGCCACATATAGTTAACCAATCTCTGTAATATTACTCCTCTCTGTTATTAGTGATAAATAACCCTTAAACATGTCCAAATTTGGAAGGAAAAACCGACTTACCTGAGACGATGAGTGAGCGCTTGGCTGCTGATCCGCCATTTCAGCGCCAGTGGTTTAAAAGAGGGCGGGGCGCATGCGTACTTCGTGGAATCGATTCTTTTTCCCTCGTATAGTAATGCCCATGAACGTGATGACGCATTTTTGACAGTTTCACAGACCGCACTTCGTGTGTGAAAAAGAGGTGTGAAAACAAGCATTGTGTGTGTAAACTGTCATAATCGTGGATTTTGGGATCCAACTTCGCAAAAAACATAATTACGTACGCACAACTAAATTAAAATTTACACAGATGCTTTGAATTACGTATGATTATTATTGACAGTGTTTTTAATTCCATAGTAAAGCTGCTTTTTTAGACAATGGGAATTGTTAAAAGCGCTATGCAAATAAATTGAATTTAATTGAATTGAGTTTCAAATTTTTATGAACCAGATGAAATTGCAACAGGTATGATTATTTTCTTTATTTCTCACTGCTTGGTAGGTTTCAGTTAAAATGACATTGCATAATGCTCCTGTATCAAGTTTAAGCTCAATGGGTTTGCCACTTACTGTTAAGCTGCAGTGAATTGCTTGCTTGGTAATAGTGCTATGCTGACTGACTGCATCAAAATAATTGGCACCAAGATACAGCACATTGATATTGAATGATTGTTCAATGGTGTCTGTGTTCATGTTCAAGATCTGATTGCCAGATTTGAAATTGCCTTTTGATGAAGAGCTTCATTGGGACTTGACAAAGTTAAAAAAATTTTTTACAATGGTGACACTGCTGTCAGAGGACTTTGAATTAACAGAATTTGCTGGGTGATTTCCACCACATTTTTTACAGTTTGTAAAGTTGTTTGTCTTATTTGGGTAATGATGTTGCTTTAGTTTGAATCCATTTCTATTCTTTTGTTTAGAATGTATTATATCAACACAAAGTTTTCACTTTGTCCCACCACACTGGCAGGTACAACAAACCCCGTGGGACACCACAGGCTCAGCAGACGGAGGTTCTCTTTCGGCGAGGTCACCCCCCCCATCAGACGAGGGTCATTCTTTGTTCCGCACAGGCTTCACTGTTACCCGTGTCGTTCAGAGTGCATTCCCCTGTTCCAGTTGGGAAGGAGGTGAGATTGAGTGCAAAAGCAGTGTCACCAAACACCCCCTTTCACACTCCTCTCACAAATTCAATAAAGGCTATGGCCCCAGTTTTCCACAAAAAAATGAAAATCTCTCTGGTATGGCCACTAGATGGCGCTGTTCAATGAACGATCCGACCGGATCAGCTCCCGGCTTTCCACCCGGGTGTGTAGGCTCGCTCTGGAGTCACGTGGCAGCCTGGCTGTCTGTCTCGGCCCCCGAATGGGTGATTCACACAGTCACGAGGAGTTACAGACTTCAGTTTGTCCAATCACCCCCGCGGTTCAACGGAGTGGTCTGGTCCCATACGGACCAGAGCTCTGCCCACATTCTGAAGGACGAGACCTCATCTCTTCTCGAGAAGGGAGCGATTCGGTTTGTATCCCCACATCTAAGCGATCAGGGGTTTTACTCTCGCTATTTCCTGGTCCCGAAAAAAGACAGTTCTTTCCGTCCTATTCTGAATCTCAGAGTGTTGAACAAACATTTACGGAAATACAACTTCAGAATGTTAACACACGGCTCTCTCATATGTTTGATAAAGCAGAACAATTGGTTTTGCTCGATTGATCTGAGCGATGCTTTTTTCCACACAAACATCTATCCTCCACACATGAAATTCCTTCGTTTTGCCTGCGGAAAGTGGTGACGAGAGATGCCTCCTTGACAGGGTGGGGAGCTACACAAGAGGGCAGATCAGTGAACGGTGTGTGGCAGAACTCACTTCAGCCCATATAAATTACTTGGAGCTCCTCACTGTGTTGAAAGCTCTAAAGCATTTCTTGCCCTGCCTGCGGGGACATCATGTGCTGGTATGCTGCGATAATACGACAGCTGTAGCACATATCAACCGTCAAGGCGGCATGCGCTACTCCAAACTTCACGCTCTGGCTCACAAGCTGTTAGTATGGAGCGTACGGCATTTCCTGTTGTTATGGATGACTCACGTTCCAGGCTTCGTGAACATTGGTGCAGACCTTTTGTCGAGGGGGAACTCGCTCTACAGAAAGTGGCAGCTACACCCTCAGATACTGAGGCTGCTTTGGGAGACGTTCGGCCAGGCAGTCGTCGATCTCTTCGCCTCACACGAAAACGCCCACTGTCCTATGTTCTCGCTTTTGGACAAGGATGCCCCCCTCGGCATGGATGCTCTGGCTCATCCATGGCCCAGCGCTCTGTTCTATGCCTTCCCTCCGCTCTGCCTGATATCCCCGACCCTGGCCAAGGTCGCTGTGCAGGGTTTGTCTCTGATCCTCATAGCTTCCAGGTGGCCCAAGGCACCTTGGCTAGTGGAGATAATTCCTCTTCTATATGCGGAGCCTTGGCCCCTCCCGTTGTGCACGGACCACCTGGCCCAAGCGAATGGGGAGATCTTTCATCCTCACCCAGACAGGGTGGCTCTCTGGGCCTGGCCCGTGAGAGGGTGAATTTAAGCACGCTGGGGCTTCCCCTGCATGTTATCACCACAATTCAGAATCCCAGGGCCTCTTCCACATGTTCTCTATATGATTGCAAATGGCGTGTGTTTGAGGCGTGGTGCGAGGAGCACCAGCTCGTTTCATACCTGTGCTCAGTCGCTGATATTCTGGGTTTTTTGCAGGACCTTATTGATCGTGGCACAACCTTTTCGACGATTAAGGTCTATGTGGCGGCTATCGCTGCATGTCACGCCGGTTTCTGCGACACTACGGTGGGACAGCACCCGCTTAAACGTAGATTTATGAAGGACGCACGCCGCTCCCTGCCAGTCACCAGAAGTGTAGTCCCAGATTGGGATCTCTCCATGTTGCTGGAGGTGCTGGCCCAACAGCCTTTTGAGCCCCTGGGGGATATCTCCCTCAAGCTGCTGTCCTTCAAGACGGCACTGCTCCTGTCTTTGGCTTCAGCCAAACGTGTCAGTGATTTGCATGTGCTCTCGGTTCATTCCTCATGCACCAAATTCTCGCTCTGTGGGGATAAGGTTTTGCTTAGGCCTAACCCAGCCTTCATGCCTAAATGCTTTCCAGCTGTCACTGTTGGTGTGATTGAGCTCTCCACTTTTCACCCTCCTCCTTTTTCCTCGCAGAGGACCAGAGGTTGAATGCTTTGTGCCCTGTGCATGCCCGACGGGTGTACATGGACAGGACTAACCCTTTTCGACAGAGCGACCAGCTCTTTGACTCTTGGGCCCCACCAAACACTGGAGACCCATCTCTAAGCAACGCCTCTCTCACTGGCTTGTAGAAGCTATCTCCTTAGCGTATGAATATAGGGGCATGCAGCCTCCAGGTGGCCTCAGGGCTCACTCCACTAGAGGCTTGGCTGCTTTTTGGGCTCTGTTTGGGGGAGTTCCCTTGCAGGACATTTGTGCCGCTGCGAGCTGGTCCTCTCCACACACCTTTGTTAGGCATTACCGGCTTGTTGTTACTCGTACCACGGTGGCTCATGCGGTCTTAAGTGTGGGCTCTTCAACCCTGTCTGCCCGGCCTGGTTATGCATGTTTCAAGCATATAGTTTCCCCCTCTCCTGACACCCAAGTTCTTGTTCTTTTCCTGCAGGCGGCTCGCTTGTTGGACATTGGTGGGGTTCTAACATGCATGTTACCACATGTCATGTTTCTCTTTGGCTGGGTTTTTTACCCTATGCAGTATGTTATGTCTGCTGCTTTGTGACGTGCCGTAAGCAATAGCTTACTTTCATAACCCTGGTTCTTTGAAACATCGAGTGGAGAGATCCACCAAGTTTGCCCTGCTTGCTGCACGAGAAGCGAATATGCTCACTGAGGAAAGGTAGCGCGTGCAGGTGCATTATGCACTCGGGTAAGGGGCGTTACCTTACCTGCCTTTGGCACGCGCTCCTGTCTACGGATGCCCTTCCCATAGGTGGATCTCTCCACTCGATGTTTCAGAGAACCGGGGTTACAAAAGTAACCTATTGTTTTGAGGACTAGCACTGCCAAGATTGTCAATGCTGGCCCTTAAAACTGTCTGCTCCATTCTATCAGGGCTGACCCCAAACTCCTAATGCTGGGTTATGCAAAGACATTAATTTTGCTCTTGTAATATATATGTTATATATATGTAAAAAATAAAGGTGCATCTCAATAAATTAGATTTTCATGGGAATGTTTATTTATTTCAGTAATTCAACTCAAACAGTGAAACTTGTGTATTATACAGTATAAATTCAGTACAGACTAAAGTAGTTTAAGTCTTTGGTACTTTTAATAGTGATGATTTTGGCTCACATTTAACAAAAACACATTTTAATGAATTGTTTTCCTATTGGAAAGTACTGTATGTTCATGTACTGTATACTGTATGTACTCAATACTTGGTAGGGGCTCCTTTTGCTTTTATTACTGGTTGAATACATCTGCATTTTTTTGGTCTCTTGTTTCTCATTTTACTCTTGAGAATACCCTAGATTCTCTATGGGGTTCAGGTCTGGTGAGTGTGCTGGCCAGTCAAGCACACCAACACCATGGTCATTTAACCAACTTTTGATGCATTTGGCTGTGTGGGCAGGTGCCAAATCCTGCTGGAAAATAAAATCAGCATCTTTAAAAAGCTGGTCAGAAGACGGAAGCATGATGTGCTCTAAAATTCCTTGGTAAATGGGTGCAGTGACTTTGGTTTTCAAAAAACACAGTGGACCACCACCAGCAGATGACATTGCACACCAAATCATCAAAGACTGTGGAAACTTAACACTGAACTTCGAGCAACTTGGGCTATGAGCTTCTCCACCCTTCCTAAAGTCTCTAAGACCTTGCTCTCATCTGAAAAGAGGCCTTTGGACCACTGGTCAATAGTCCAGTTCTTCTTCTCCTTAGCCTAGCTAAGACGCCTCTGATGTTGTCTGTAGTTCAGGAGTGGCTTAACAAAAGGAATATGACAACTGTAGCCAAATTCCTTGACACATTTGTGTGTGGTGGCTCTTGATGCCTTGACCCCAGCCTCAGTCCATTCCTTGTGAAGTTCACCCAAATTCGTGAATCGGTTTTGCTTGACAAGCCTCTCAAAGCTGCGGTCCTTTTGGTTGGTTGTGTGAATCTTTTTCTTCCACACTTTTTCCTTCCACTCAACTTTCTGTTAACATGCTTGGATACGATACAACACTCCATGAACAGCCAGCTTTTCTGGCAATGAATGTTTGTGGCTTACCCTCCTTTTGAAGGGTGTCAATGATTGTCTTCTGGACAACTGTCAGATCAGCAATTTTCCCCATGATTATGTAGCCTAGTGAACTCAATTACGAGAACATTTTTATGGCTCAGGAAACCTTTGCTGGTGTTTTGAGTTGATTAGCTGATTGGCATGTCACCATATTCAAATTTGTTGAGACTGTGAATTGGTGGGCTTTTTCTTCGAAATAGCTCAACTAGTAGAAGCTACAGCAGGGGCAGAGCTTTCTCTTACAAAACCTTACAATTATGGAACAGCCATTCAATTAGTGTTTGGTACACAGTGTATACGTCCAGGCTGATACAACATTTGTTCATTCAAGCTTTTTATGAATAGTGTTTTTTTATGTATAGTGTTTTTCTTAGGTAAAGAAGCAGAACTGGATGGCTCATGGGCACAAGGGTTTTGGTGAACTTATGTCTGAGCGATGTCCTGACTTCTCACCAAACCGGCCTGATCCATCCTAATCCTGTATTTCTGGTTGGAATCTCATCACATCTGGTGCTATATGCTACTTCTATATCTGAAGATATAGAATGGAGTGATATAGACAAAACCACTTGGAGACTATGGCTGTAAGCTTTGAACTTCTGTTTTTTCATGGTCGGTTTTTGACCGAATTGAAATTAAATTGAATATAGGAACAAGGCAAGCATAGAAGCACATACTGTATATCAACAGTATGTATTAAATAAATTTAATATCTAAGTAGAAAATAATATAACCAGTAAAGCAACTAGAATCGGATATGCTTATAAACATAAACTTTCATTAATTTCTTGTGTACAACTCATAGCTAAGAACCCTCAGCCAAATGCTTCCTCAAACAGATATTATCTTATGATAACACATCCTCTGTTAAATATAATCCATAGTCTGTGGGTCAGAAGGTCAGAGGGTTCAAGACCCATACCAGGCTGTCATTGTTGGGTCCTTGAGCATGGGTCACTGTACCATGACTGAGCTCTGACACCAGCATCTTAAAATAATCTGTAATGTATGTTTGACAAATACCTTTATGTGCATTGTGTACTCTGTTGATTTAGTGAACAAATAAAAGTGCGAGTGTTGCCTGTGATGGACTGGCATTTCATGTTGTTGGGAAAGGCTCTGGATCCACTGTGACCCTGACAAAGATTTACGTGTTACTGAACATGAACAAACAAAGGTTTATCTATCTTTGACACCTGCAGAAAATAATAGAGGAATAGTCTTCATCTCACAACTGGCAAAATATCAAAATACATGAGCCTTCAGTTGTGCCTAGTATTAGCTGTGATAATTTGTGATGTATGCATACTAATGTACGAGTCTGTTGTATGAACCTCTGACATTACCAGAAAATAATTTTCAAAGAAGAATAAGATGAATGCAACTTTAAACAATATTGTTAATCCCATTTATCACTGTCACTTGGACTGTCAATAATTATAAACAGGGAAATTCTTATAAAGAGAGCTGGTTTGAAAATAACATGAAGTACACAATATGCTAATGAGAACCTCAGACTGATGTACACACAGATTGGAAATACTGGTTGATAACATGTTGATGTTTTATTACTCACCACTGGTTTTCTGTAATGTTCTTGCCCCAAGGCCTATGGGAACAAAATCATTAAATACACTTCTTAGCAATCATGAGTATCATGTTAAACCCACTATTATTATATAAGCTGTGCTTGCTTGTATTTTTGCTATTTGGTAAATAAAATACTGTACATATAAATGGAGACCAAAAGTCTTTGACCATTACTGACTATTCTGCATTCTTGTATTAATTATTTTATACAAAGAATTTCATTACAAAATATAATATTGACAACAGCTGGAGTGAAAAGCATATTATTTGAAATATATACATGAATTTCAAAGATTTATAGTATTTGCTATGTTTTCTTAATGACAATGTATACTGAAGCTGGCATGGACTTCGAAGCTTGTCTGAAACACGCATAAATAGAATAGATGATTAGGCAAGACAAACATCTGACCTTTTGGTTATAATGAATTTCTTATCATTTATTGTTATACTGCTGAGTATAACAAGTGAACAAGTGCTGAGTGAACTGCTTTGTTATACTGTGTATGAATTCCACATGCCAGGAATGGCAGTTGAGGACCCAAATGCAACACACTGATCATCATAAGAGTCTTTAATGGGAACGATTGCAATTCAGCGGAGGCAGAGTTCAGTATTGCAGGTAGTTAAAAATCCAAGGTATTTTGGGCAGGGCAAAGCAGTATAGGCAAATATCAGTGTCATCAACAATCCAGTAATCCTTAGTACAGGCAAATGGGGCATTGCAGGTCAGGCAGAAAACTGAGTCATATCATGTTCAACAATCCAAAAACCAGTAAGAGAGCAATGCAACAATAGAGAAAGCAGGGTCAATTCAGGCAGGATTCTCACAGGGCAGGCAGTGTACAGAACCTGGAACAGTCAAACCAGGAGGAGCAGGAACAGGAACAAGGGCAGGATGACAAACCAGCTGTGAAAAAAATTGAGAGGACAATCTAGCAAGGAACAATGCAAAATGAATCAATAAAAGGGCTGATGCTCTGAAGTGAAAATCCACGATGGCCACCGACCCGGAAGTGACGTCACCAAAGAAAGTGTGGGAGGACACTCTCAAGGTATGCTGTGCTACTGTATCTTGTACCAAGACACTAGCTGTAAATCCATGTAACAATAGCTGTAAATCCCTCCAAGCAACTTTTTTGTCCAGCACATCTCACGTATGAGATATGAGGATTTTAAAGACAATAACTTGAACTCTTGAACAGTTAGTCAGAATTCTTCCAGCATCATTATGTACCATGTCATAAACCAAATATCATCTCAAACAGGTTTCATGAACATAATGAGTTTAGTGTTCTTCAGTGTCCTTCCACACATGCCACATTCTTTAGTGTCCTTCCACATATGCCACATGACAATTTTTTCTTTAAATGACTGCACAATAATGACAATCATAATGGACCTCACAATCAGGGTAAAATAAAGAAAACTTTTTTTGTATAGGCAGAGTTACATTTTATACTGCACCACTCCCTGCATCAGGGATAGACCCTTTAAGGATAGACACCGGGGCTGCCACCCATATTTGTTACCCGAAAACAAAAATGACTATTGGAATACACCAATTTGTAAATATTCTGTTAGAGTTGTTTGGAGCCACAGCAAAGTTTCAAGTTCTCAATATATACATAGATCATTATCTGATGTATGTGCTGAAATACTTGATATGGGCAGGATAAGCAGCAACTACAGTGGGGCTCAAAAGTTTGGGCACCCCAGGTAAAAATTTGTATTAATGTTCATAAAAATGCCACGAAAAGATGGAAAAATTTCCAAAAGGCATCAAATTACAGATTAAACATTCTTATAATTTGTCAAAAAAAAGTTCTATTTTACTTCCATCATTTACAGTTTCAAAATAAGAGAAAACGAAAAAATTGCATCTGCAAAAGTTTGGGCACCCTGCAGGCTTAATGTATTGTACTGCCCCCTTTGGCAAGTGTAATGACCGAGACAACACCTGAGACGTGTACTTCACAAGGAGGTTTACTGCATACTTTACTTAGCAAAACTACATGCTTTCCGTTCCTATAACACAACAGCAATCCATGCTAGGAACGTCATTTCTTAAAGAGGCAGTACAACACTACATCCCTCCCTTTGTTTTAAAAGAAAAATGTCAAAACATGACAACAATAATATCTTAGACATGTTTGTTATTGATAAGACGAGAGAACTGGGAATGCATTTTCTCGAAATTATGTTAGCTTAAATCCTCAATGGAATTATAGTACATTCAGCATTATAAACACCTTAACTTACTGTGACTAGAAAACTTTAGAACATATTAACTTTCTTTTTGAAAGCTATAACTGTTCCTCATAGTGCTTTATTCTTAGTTCATCAAGTGTAATCCATTAGCTTTCGAGGTCTTTTCCTATTCTCTCTTTTGGGATAACGTTGTTCTCGTTGCTCAGGATTTTCTGGAACATTTGGAGGTCTTCTTTGTTCTTGAGGTCTGTCTCCATAATCGAATTTATCCATTTCATCATCAGAGACATCACAGAGTGGTACATGTACTCTTTGTTTCAGGGGTTTAAAGTGTGAGGTGTTTCTTGTAATGATGTGTTGTCCTCTCTGTGCTGTTATCATTGTGCCTTTTGTTTTTATCACTGTGTATGGTTTTGGGTTATATGGTGTTTTGAGTTTTCCATTCGTCTTTTCACGAATGAGTACAGAGTCTCCTGTTGTGAGTTCAGATGTTGAAACTTTTTTCCTCTTGTCCGAGTATTGCTTCATCTTCTCCTTTTTGTGGCAATCGGCTCGTCTAAGTGCATCGTCGTGTACTGGGCTGTGTACTGTCGGTAATTTGATGTGCATAGGTCTTCCGAACAACAATTCGGCCAGGGATATTCCAGTGGTCTGATGGGGGGTTGCTCTGTAGTTCCTCAGAAACTTGTACAATTCTTGTTTCCAAGGTTTTCCTTCAGCAAAAGCTGCCGACGTGGCTTTTTTTACCGTTCTCATGAATCTCTCAACTTCACCATTGGCTTGAGGCCAGTATGGAGTGATCTTTCGATGGTGTATACCTAGGTGTGTAGTGAAGTTAGCCAGTTCTTGGCTGAAGAAAGGGGGGCCATTGTCAGATTTCATTACGTTAGGAATTCCTGCGATGGAGAAGACTTTGTCTAGCAATGGAATGACTTTGTTTGCTGATGTTGATGGTGTTATCTCTACAAATGGAAATCTGGAGTATTCATCCAAGATAACTAAAAGATAGTCACCTGATGGGAATGGACCACAAAAATCCACAGAAACATTATGCCATGGACCTTCAGGTAGTTCAGACATCTGAAGTGGTGAGGGTTTGATCTGCGTTGAGGACGCTTGGCATGGTATACAGTTCGAAAGTAAATGTTCTGCCTGTTTGTCGATTCCCGGAAACCAAACTTTTTCCTGTGTAGTTGTTTTGTTTTCACTAGGCCTTGAAGACCTTCGTGGGCAAGTTCAAGTGCTCTTTGCTGTAAGGTTTTTGGCATTACAATACGATTTCCCTTTAGAAGAATGCTTCTGTCATCCAGAACAGTAAGTTCCTCTTTTACATTGTGGAATGATCTCAGGTCTGCCTGATCACGTTCTGAAGTGAAATTATCATCCAGTGTGTGCCATTGGCCGTTGTGCATAGCGTTGATAACACATTGAAGAAGGTTGTCTTTGGCTGTTTCGGCTTTCACTTCTTCTAATGTCATGGCTTTTGAGACTGCATTGTCAGCAATGAATCTGATATGTATCTCAGTGTCAACATCATTGGTGATTGTAGATTTGTGAAGTTTTTGTGGATGGCGCGGACATATAGTCTGCCGGATTTGTCTTTCCTGCTTTGTAAACAACCTTGTATTTGTAGGGATGTAATCTTAGTGCCCATCTCTCAATTCTTGCTGGGGGTTTGGACTTAGGGTTGTTGAAAATCAACTCAAGAGGTTTGTGATCTGTGATCATGTTGAATTCCGCACCGTAGAGATATAGATGGAAGTGTTCACAGTTCCAGATGATGGCAAGGGCTTCTCTCTCTGTCTGTGAGTATCGTTGTTCAACTGGGGTTAATGCTCTACTAGCATAAGCGACAACGTAGGTGTGATCTGTGGTTCTATCTCTCTGAGCTAGTATGCCTCCTAGACCAACGGGACTAGCATCGACAATGAGGTTGGTTGCTCTGTCAGGATGGAAGTAACTCATTACAGGAGCATTCAACAGGTTTTCAAGAGCGTTTTCAGTGCATCTCTTTTTTCTTTTCCCCATATCCACTTTGAGTCTTTCTTTATGAGCTCTCTCAGAGCTTGAGTTGTTGATGAATAGTTAGGAATGAATCTTGCACTGTAGTTGGCCATACCTAGTAAACTTCTCATCTCACTTTGGTTTAGTGGGGGTGGCATGTCTGTGATTGCCTCAATTTTTTTGGGGTCAGGTTTGTTGGAAAAGAGGTATCCGAAAAACTCAAGGGACGTTTTGTGAAATTCACATTTGCCTTTGTTGATTGTCAGATTGTTTTCATGTAGCCGTTGGAAGACTGCTTCAAGGAATCTGTTGTGTGCGTCAGCTGTGGTACCATATACCAGAATGTCCTCACTCCAGGGATGCCTTGTAGGACCTGTTGGATGGTGTTTTGGAAGACTTCAGCAGCTGATGAGATACCAAAAATGAGTCTTGTGTATCTTCTTAACCCAACATGTGTGGAAAATGTTGTGATATATCTGGATTCAGGTGCCAATTCGAGTTGGTGATATCCTGAATTGAGATCCAGTTTGGAGAACATTACCGTGCCGTTTAGTTCATGAATGATGTCATCAACGGTTGGTGAAATGTGTCTCTCTCTCAATACAGCTTGATTTGGTAGTCTCATGTCGACACAAATTCGTATTTTCTCAGGGTTTTTTGGCTTTGGCATCACAACAATAGGTGAAACCCAAGGTGTTGGACCCTCTACCTTTTCTATGATTCCTCCATCTTCCAGTTCCTTCTTTCTTTCGAACATGGAAAGGAATTCTGCGATGTGGTTGAGCAATAGGTTTGACTGTGTCGTCAATGTGTAGCTTGACTTGATTTTTCAGCTTTCCTATGCCATTTGTGATGTTTGGGTACTTTGACAAGAGCTGGTCAGCGACAGAAGTTGTAGGTTGAATTATGGCTGTTGAAAGGACAATGTGAATGAGTCCAAGTTCAGTAGCCGTTTTATGACTGAGCAGAGACCCATGATCTCCTTCAACTACATAGAATGTTGCCTCAGTGGTTTTTCCATGTGCTGAGATGTTTGTAGTTAGCTTTCCTAGTAGTGGAAGTGGTTGTTGTTTACCATATGGCAGTATTTTCTTGTTGGTTGGTTGTAGTTTTGTTGACATTTTGATTTTGTCCTGTGCATTTTTGTCTAGCAGGTTGACTGTAGCACCTGTGTCTATTAGTATATCTAGAGGTTGTTGGGCTATCCAGACTTTTGTCATTGGTTGTTTGACATTTGTATGTTCTTGTGTGACATAGACATATTCATCGTCTGTGCTTGAAGTTGTATCCGGCTCCAGTGTTTTTGTTGGTGGGCTGTTTTCACTTAGCTTTACTGCTCTCACCTTCTGCGAGATGTCCTGTCTTTGTCATGACTGTGTGTATCTTTCGTTGTCCCGCTCCATCCGTGGTCTGCTGAAACAACAACGAGCAAAGTGAAATTGGTTTACCACATAGTTTGCATGACGCTCCTTTAGCTGGGCATGTTAACTGTCCTCCAGTATGAGGGAAAGGTCCACCACAGTTCCTGCATGTCATGTGTGGTTTTCTCTGTGTTGTTTTCTGTTGGTGGTTCGTATGTGCTCTCTTACTGAGGCTTGTTTTTGGTATAGCTACAACACTTTCGAAGGTTTTAGCCTGTGTGCTATTTTCAATTCCAGCCGCCTGCTGCTCTGAAGTTTCAAATGCTCTGGCAAAGTCTAGCAATTGTTTTAATGTGAGATTATTATCCCTCAATGCTGAGATTATTATCCCTCAATGCGCAATCGAGATGATGTGCATGTGAGTATGATCGGAGATTTTATTTCTCTGTCTGTATTTGTAAATTCGCAAGTCGATTGTCTCCTGGTTTTTGTTTAGCCTGTCTGAACACATACACTTCATACTCCATATTACGGCTTGGGCTGAAATATTCAGTCAGAACTTGTGTTGCTTTATCATAATCATCACTGTCACCATTTTCTGGAATTGTGTCAAAAATGTCCTGTACTTGTTCTCCTGCATAGTGCAGCAACATCGCTCTTTTCCTGGTCTTGTTCGTTACACCAACAGCTAGACAGTTAGAAATGTTCCAAATCTTGATAACCATTTCTTCCATTTCACTGCAAGTGAGCCTTGATCTGAGTCAATGTCAAATCTTGGAAAATGTGGCAAGACAGCAGTAGCATCCATGTTTTATCGGGTGATGGTAGCTTTGTTGTTGAGCACGTTTTTATCTTTAGCTTTTGGAGTTTATTCAGGTGTTGGCAAAGCGTGTGAAGCTGTATGAAATTTATACACGTGTGTGAAATCCACTTTATACTTTTCTGCGTTCTGGTTTAGTTTCTTTCTTGATCGTTTCTGTGTAGTTTTACTCACAAGATGAATATGATGGTAACTTTTCTTGTGCCGTGTCTCAGGCTTTTTCTGTGTTTTTTTTGTTTTTTTTTCGTGCCGGTCGGAGAAAGGATGCTGTCGTTTGAGCCCTCCCTTGGTGGTGTTGGCTGCTTTTTCGCGTTATTTTGCCGTTTACTCACTCTTTGCCATTGTAATGACCGAGACAACACCTGAGACGTGTACTTCACAAGGAGGTTTACTGCATACTTTACTTAGCAAAACTACATGCTTTCCGGTCCTATAACACAACAGCAATCCATGCTGGGAACGTTATTTCTTAAAGAGGCAGTACAACACTACAGCAAGTATCACAGCTTGTAAACGCTTTTTGTAGCCAGCCAAGAGTCGGTATCTTCGCCCATTCTTCCTTACAAAAGTCTTCCAGTTGTTTGAGATTTCTGGGCTGTCTGTCACGCACTGTTCTTTTAAGGTTTATCCATAGAGTTTCAATTATGTTGAGGTCAGAAGATTGTGAAGGCTATGGCAAAAACTCCAGTTTACGCCTCTTGATGTAATCCACCGTGATTTTAAGTTGTGTTTAGGATCATCCATTTGTAGAAGCCATCCTCTCTTTAACTACAGCTTCTTCACAGATGGCATCAAGTTAGCGTCCAAAATTTGCTGAAATATTATTGAATCCATTTTTCCTTCTACTCGTGAAATGTTCCATGTGCCACTGGCTGCAATACAACCCCAAAGCATGATTGATCCACCCCCATTCTTAATAGTTGGACAGAGGTTCTTTTCATTAAATTCGGTGCCCTTTCTTCTCCAAATGTACCTTTGCTCAATCTGGCCAAAAAGTTCTATTTTAAACTCATCGGTCCACAGAAATTGTTCCCAAAATCCATCAGGCTCATCTATATGTTCATTTGCAAAATTCAAACGCTGATTTTTGTGGTGAGGATGTAGAAGAGGTTTTCTTCTGATGACTCTTCCATGAAGACCATATTTGTACAGGTATCTCTTTATAGTGGATTGGTGTACCACAACTCCAGTGTCTGCCAGATCTTTCTGGAGGGATCGTGCAGACAAACGTGGGTTTTTACTTGCTTTTCTCACAATCCTACGAGCTGTTCTGTCTGATATTTTTATCTTGATTTAACTTCCACTGTTCCTGATGACTGCCATTTCTTAATTACATTCCGAACAGAGGATATCGGCATCTGAAAACGCTTTGCTATCTTCTTATAGCTTTCTCCTGCTTTGTGAGCATCAACTATTTCAGTTTCAGTTTCTAGACAACTGCTTAGAAGAACCCATGGTGCTGATTGTTGGGGCAAGGTCAGATAAGTCTGGGCATTTAAAACCTTTAAGATTGACATCACCTGGTACTTCCAGATGATGATTGAGAACAATCCATGACACTGTCAGGTCTCAGCTATTCAAAGAGGGCGGTGCATGCTATAAACTCTGGAGGATACCCAAACTTTTGCAGATGCCATTTTTTTCTGTTATTTTGAAAGTGTAAATGATGGAAATAATATCTAACTTTGTTTTGACAAATTACAAGAATGTTCAATCTGTAATTTGATGCCTTTTGGAAATTTTTCCATCTTTTCTTGGCTTCTTTATGCACATTAATACAAATTTTTACCTGGGGTGCCCAAAAGTTTGATCCTCACTGTATGAAGAAGTCTGCAAGTGGGCAGATGGTATCTGAGCTTACACTCGGGCCATTGTCAGGTGTGTCACCAAATTAATAAGACAGCAGCAGTTGCAGCCTCCCTGGACACAAGACCAAGAAGAGGATGGAGCAGATCCTGGGTCTGATGGATCGGGCAGAGGGCTGGTGGCCGGTTTTGTTCCAGGTGGTTTAAGGGGAGTAGTGCCCCATACTGTATATAAACTCTAAGTTCTCAGTAAGGGAGAGGTGTCTGGCCATCAAGAGGGCAGCCCTCAACCTCCGATACTACCTGTAGGAGCCAATGTTGTAAATGCATTTTGGGCTGTCACCAGGTGGGGGCAGTGTGTGCACAGAGAGGTTAAAAACAGGTGTCTCTTACAGGTAGAGGAAGTTGGCTTGGTTGAAGGGGGAACACATAGAGTTTTTTACCACACAGAACACACTGGATATCAATTTTCTTTCTTCAAGGATTGTAAATATGCTTGCATTATTTTCAATAAAGTGGTCGAGTTAAATTCTTTGGTGTGCGTAAAGGGTGCGCATTTTATCCAAGCCATCAGCAGCTATAGGAGCTGCTGGAACGCTACCTACAAGGTTGCTCTTTCTCTGCTCTGACCACACCCTGCTCCAATGGATTCACTGCATGAAGAATGCCAACACATAGATCACTTGGTATCTGAACAGCAAACTGGACTGGACAGACAACACTGAGGCAATCTCCAAGAAAGGTGGGAGAAAGGAGGATGGTAGCAAAACTATCATCATTGCTGGAGAACGACTCTCACCCCCTGTATGAAACGGTTTCAGCTCTAAGCAGCTCCTTCAGTGACAGACTGTTACATCCTAAGTGTCTGAAGGAACGATACAGACGGTCTTTTCTCCCTGCTGCTATTAGACTCTACAATCAAAGCTGCTCCCAGTGAACCAGTCACCATGATACACACTGTTATCACTTTTTTAACTGCAATCTTATCTTATCATTCTGTTTAAATAAACTAGATTTAGCTATAAAGTAGTCTATTAGAAGTATATTACTGCCAAATAAAAAATTATTTAAGTGATTTATTGGCATCAGACAGCTGGCATTCCAGCAGAGAGTTATGAATACTGCCATTATATGTGGTTTTAAACAAGATGCACATTATACAGTATTACCAATCGAAGCAAATAAATTTGCTCCCAGGACAGAAGTCCCATTTATTTATCTTTTGACAACTGGAGCTAAATGTTTAACTGAATAGTACAATATAAATTGTTTTGTTTTACTCTTTAATGAAAGCATTTTATTATGTTGTTAGCATATTTTTACAGTTGTTTTATGGTTACAGATAAGAATATTCAATTAAAGAATTTGTGTGCACAACCTCAGTTAAGAAGAATATTGTTCAGACAAACGAAAGGAGAATTATATATTTCCTCTATTATTATGTCTGAAGTGTTTATTTGATTTGGTGAGTCCTTCCATACCTCAACATCGTTTAGGGCTTGGATGTGAACACCACACTTCTTGCCCTGCTCCACAAGTTCTATATCAAATGGATCCATAAGCAAAACCTTCTTCAGGGTCAGCGTCCTCTGTCTCTCTACATTATGTAAAAGCACCTTGGCCTTTTCAGGTTTATCACATATCACTGTAGATAATTCTGCTACATATATGGCACACAAACAAAAAAGATTATTGAAGCACTGGTGATGATGGCAAACTTATTACATTCAAAAGTACATGTAAAAAAATTATGTTTGCCCATAAGAAATAATAGATAATATTTGCCATTATGATCAGCCACAAATGTATATATCAAAAAACATAATTTCTGACTTTTATTATTAATAATTATTATATTACATTATAATATAATTAAATTATAATAATTGTTATCAATCAAGTGAACAATATAACTTGTTTAATTACTTGAAAATGAAGAGAATATTCTTGTTTCTATTTTCAGAGGGCAAATTTAATCAACTAACAACAACACATATAACAATAATAGTCAAAGATCTTACCAGTGTTTATTATGTATCGAATTGCATCAGGACCAAGTGTGTCATAAAGTGGTACCACCACCATGGAATAAGTGTAACAAGCCAGCTCTGAGATTATCCACTATCAACACAAAGAAAGTGAAAAAGACAGAGAGACATGAGCATATTTCCATTGAATGCTCTTAACAAATGCACAAAACACTAAAACACTGTTTTGTTCTCTTGCTGCACTTTGACCTCTCACCTCTGGCCTGTTTTGTGCAAACACTCCAATAAACTGCTTGGAACCGGGATGGCAACCCTGAGAAAGTAGACCTGAGCCCAGGTGCTCTGCCCGAGTCACCACCTGTGCAAATGAAACAATTAAAATTCACTAAAAACAACACTATATAAAGCAAAATAGTATCTTACGTGTTTGTTTGTTTGTTTGTAAACAATACAAAACACACTGAATGGCTGACAACCATATTACTTTGAAACCCGCTCTGAAGTCCTGACCTCAAACCCACTCAGTACCTTTGGTATGGTAAATACACTCCAGGGCAAAGCAGAATATACAGTATTATACATTACAAATTTTACATTTATCCCTTATAATTTCCATGAGCTGAGAGAGGAACCTTGAGAAGAACTAAGCTCAATGACCAGACTAAATGTTCAAATTCCAACATTCATTCTTTAAAAACTGGAGGTTTCTCTATCTGTAAAGGGTGGACTAAATGTGGAATGGAATAAACCAAAAGCACATTGAAGATTGAAGATTTTACAATGAGAAGTTCTTGTGAAGTTCTGACTTGAGTAGAAGATGCTTGTGATTAGAAATTGTTGTGACAAGAGATTTACTGAAAAGAAATCTGTAATTTATAAAGACAGGATTGAGACATGAATCTGTCGACAGGTTTTGATCCTTGATAGGCACCTAGTGCAAGGCCATAAATGTCAGAAAACCAGGGTGTCTTAATGGAAAAAATACAGACCCAAGTGCAGGGATAAATTAAAAGGGGGTTTATGAGGGGAAAAAAACAAAAGGCAAGAAACACTAGGAAACTGGAAACACAGAAACAGAAACACAGGAACAGAAACACAAACACAAGGTCTCAGCAAAAAACAGATGCAAGACAACCGGTATAAACAGTTGTACCTCAGCCTTAAGTATTTGAATTCAGAGCATCTTCGTTTGAGTCACAGTCTTATTTAAACCCATGAAGCACAGTATTTGAATGGTGAGTCCGCAGTAGATTGTCGATCTGAATGGAGAGATCCATGAATTCTGACAGGGTCCTCCCTTCGTCCCGGCAGGCGAGCTCGGCCTGCAGATCCGGGTTCAAGCCCTTGCGGTACAGCAATTTCGGAAAAGCCAGCGCGTACTCTGTGGCCGGATGGTCTCCCTGGGAGATGGTGAGCAGCCGCTCCCCCGCACTCTCTCCCATGGTGGAATGGTCGAAGACGGCTTGAAGGGAAAGTCACCGGCGCCGTGGCAGTCCCTCATAGGCCCTGTAACGCCGCGGTGAGCTCTCCGGTGAGCGATGTGAGTCGCGTCAGTTGTGGGTGGTGCCCAGCGAGCTGCTGTGCTTGGGCGGAGAGCTGGGTGGCAAGCTGGAAGACAGCTGCTGAATTGCTCGGTGGCAAAGTCTCCTGTAATCAGGAGTCGTACGGCTGGATCATCAAGCAGCATTTGCAGCATTTTTATTAACAACTCGGGAACAGACAGGCAGGGTCAAAACTTGCCAGGAACGATATAAAAGGACAGGCAAAAATCAGAAACGTAAGGACAGGCAAAAGGTCAGGGCAGGCAGCAAACAATCAGAGAAACAAAGTACAAAACTGAGTCAAAAATACAGAATCAGAATCAGACAGGAAAACGCTCAGCTCGCACTGGGGGAAAGTTCAAGTTCAGTTTATATAGCATGGGAAATCGGAAAAAGCTGGTGGAGTAATTAGCCCCGGCGCAGGGCTTTGTGGAAATGCCAGTCCGGAAGCGCCTAATATTCCGAAGATCTTTCTCTGGGTTGCCCATTGAGAGGCGGGGCAGGTTCGCCGACCGTGACAGACACTGACTTATGTCACACAGGCTATTGATTTGATTAAATACTTGTTAATTACCACGTTTTTTCCCCCACAAGATTGCAAATTTTATTCTAATTGTATTTCTCAGCAGTATAAATAAATAAATAATAAGCTGTAAATAATAAGTAAAATAAATCTTGATGTAATTGATGTACTTATGCACTATATACATTGTACTATGCAAAATTATTTTATACAGTGGTACCTCAAGATACGAGTTTAATTCGTTCCAGAACCGAGCTCGTAAGTCAATCGGCTCGTATCTCAAACGAATTTCTCCCATTTAAAATAACTGAATTCGATTTAATCCGTTCCGGAGCTATGAAAAATCCCCAAACCATTGTAAATTATGAATAAAGATATGTTTTTAAATAACAAATAAACATGTATAATTAACAAATACATAACAAAATATGACATAAAGAAATAAAAGAGTTATTTAGCATAATAGCCTTGGAGACAGACGAGTGCGGCTAACGAAGGTGAACGGCGAGGAGGAGGGAGGGAGGAAGGCGCTTTTTTAGAACTTAAAACTATTTTCGTAACTTTAAAACTAAAACTACACTTTCCTTATTTCAAATGAAAGAAAAAACTTAAAACAATGCACTTAAATTTAAACTTAAACTAAGCTTAACATTTACGTAAATTTTATCATCACTTGTTTTTGCCTTCTTGGCTGCACTTTTCTTTCTTTTGCGAGTGAGCGAGAGATGCTCTCGGATGATGCTCGACCCTGCGCGCCAACTAGCGGGACGCTCCAGAAACACGGCTCGTATCTCGGATTTGGGCTCGTATCTTGAACGAAAATATGGCCCGAGCTCCGGCTCGTATCTCGAAAAACTCGTATGTCAGGCTGCTCGTATCTCGAGGTACCACTGTACTGATGCACGTACATGGGCAACAGATTCCCTGTTATCCCCTTTGGTGTTATAATGCACATATATTGCCATTTTAACATGGGTGATCCATCACCCTGTACAATACGTACTGCTAAGTTAAATATAAACTCTTAGTTGAGCCCAACTGCTCCTAGGTGTTCCTTATGTGTTTGGTTCTTTTCTTAATCCCCTTTGTTTCAATGACTATTTGTAAGGTATATGCAAGGTTTGTTGTGAGTCTCTTTAGGTTTGTGACATTACTAAGCCTATCTATTTCTACTCTGGTTTCCTGTTTTGATACCTGGACTGTTCTCTTATTTTTTTATGTCATTACACTTGGATATTGTTGTTTTGCCCCTGATCAAACTTTATTTGTTAACTTAATTTGTTTATTTGTTATGTTTTTGGCCCGTTTTCTTTATTAAACTCACCCTACACTTGCCCCCCAACCTCCATAGTCTGGTTCATTACACTAAATGACAGAAAAGTTAGAAATCTCTAAGGTGGGGATTTTTTATCCAGCCATATTTATTTATCCATTCCTTATGTGTAACTGCACAAATTACACAAAAATACTGATTTGTACCTAACCAAAATGGACTATTTCAGGGTCTTTCTCTAGTTCAGAAGCAATGGAGAGAGTCTACAACCTCTTGCATTCATCTAGACCTTCTGCAGACACTGAAGGCTTACAGACAAAAAACATAAGGATCCTTTTATGCTCTGTTTTTTGAAGGAACTTTTAGCTAGACAGAAAATAGATTTAATCTATCAGATGCTCAGCAATATAGGCAGATGGTACTGAGCCATTATTTGGCCAATGCAAGATTATCTTTAATGAATGGATAGTACCTGAAAGTTCTCTGGGCACTGTACTAATTGCGATATGGTTGATTCCTTAACATAGGACTCCCAACCTGTACAGTGGCATAGAGCACAGCCTTTTTTAAAAACGGCTGTGTTTAGCATGATTTGCTAAAACACAAAATTATTCAAGCAATGCTTTTTCCATTTTTAAGCATGCTTTTATTTCTAGCCAGTCTCACCAGGACATCAGAAAGGTTTTGTTTTTATTGTTGAGGCCACACAAGTGCTGGTTTGGTGTAGTGAGCATTTTTGCACATCCCACATTCCTCTTGTTAAGGAATTTCTTCACTATCTATGTATGCCCAAAGTAATAGATTTTATTTCTGTACCTTTATGTTGATATTTCTACTTGATGCTTTGTCACATACAGTAAAGGTATACAATATTCTGTGTAGGGGACATCTACACAGGAAGTTGATACAGGAAGCACCAAAAATGCAAGGAGCAATCCAACAGTGTAATGTATAGTATAAATTGTAACACCATTTTTTTGTAGCACCATAATTTTTTATTTATTTTTGAAGATAAAGATTTAAAAAGTAAAGAAACCTAACCTAAGCTACATAAAAAATTGTTGCAGTCTATTAGCTCTACCTTTTTCCTACCCTTTTTCCTACTCACCTCTCGATAAGAAAGCCATTCGTAAGGTTGATTGGGGAGGCGAGACCCTAAGAACGGTCCATCACCTATGGAGACACAGGGCACATCTGAATTATGTCAAAACAATTTATCAAGAGATTTGCTTAATAGTATGCCATGTTTGCATCTCTTAAACATTATTGGCTTTGAAAATACAAGTGGTTGAGATCCTGGCCTTTTAACCATTACTTCAGACAGTCAGCTGTCACATGCTTTTGAAACTGCAAATATTCTACATTTCCTAGAGTCCCCCCAAAAAGAAAAATAACAAACATGGCATTTGTGTACATCACAACTGTATATAAACTAGACAGCAGACAATAAACAGTCCATCAAAAAGTCAAATGAACGGTGTATGCTATAAAGTCATAATGTTATTGCATATCATCAAGTCGACCATAATCCATCATGTATGAGGGGTTGGATAAATGAGATTATTCATTAAAATAATATTAGTTGTTCTCAGCTGAGCACAAGGCACGGGCAAAGTCCACAACCCAGACACGGGAGCCGAGCGACAACCCTAGCTAAGTCAGGGGCAGAGTGACATCCTGAAAGGGGGAAGAAGCATCTATTGCCAAATGCTGAAAAAGGGACATGTCCCCCACAGGAGCACGAAGATGTCCACAGAGGACCAAGTAAAATGAAGACATACAAATAGAGAGCTGCCAGAGTTCTCACTAGGACAAGAAAGTATGACCATATAACCCCAATTTTATCATCTCTACACTGGCTACCTTTTAAGTTTAGAATTGATTATAAACTGCTGCTACTTATGTACAAGGCTCTTAATGGTTTAGCTCCCATGTATCTAACTAGTCTTCTAACACGTTACAATCCTTCACGCTCTCTGAGACTTCTGGTAGTTCCCAGAATATCTAAGTCTACTAAAGGTGGTAGAGCGTTTTCTTATTTAGCTCCCAAAATTTGGAATAGTCTTCCTGATAGTGTTCAGGGCTCAGACACACTTTCCCAGTTTAAATGTAGATTAAAAACTCATCTCTTTAGTCAGGTGTACACATAATACATCCTATAATATCATGCACCAGTACATCAGACCTGCACATTTTTATGAACGGCAGATATGTTAATCCCTCTCCACTGCTTCTCTCTTTGTACCCATCCCGAGGCATCCAGACATTGTACCAGCTCCCAACGTCCTCTGTGGGACGAAGCCTTTGGACGTCCACTGAGCCGAGGCCGACTCTAAGAATCCTGAGACATCTCCAGTAAGACTCTGTGATACCAAGGAGATCTGAAGTCCATGATCCTTACACCAATACAACATTTATCTGACTGTATATTACAATCACACCCCCAGTGTCACCTATATGAGGATGGGTCTCCCTTGAGTCCGGTTCCTCTCAAGGTTTCTTTCTTTACCAATTTAAGGGAGGTTTTCCTTGCCACTGCTGCCTGAGTCACCTCAGACTTGCTCATAGGGGGATAAATACATACAGATTGTGAACTATATATCTAATAATAATCTTGAATTTTTTATTCTGTTAATTTTTTTTCTTTTATTATTCATTATTTCTTTTATCACTCCTTATGTTTACCTTCTGTTCTATGTTTATGTTCTGTAAAGCTGCTTTGAGACAATGTCTATTGTAAAAAGCACTATACAAATAAACTTGAATTGAATTGAATTGACAAATAAAGCAAGTAATGTTCTCTGCCGTGGGTAAGAGAAAGCCAAGCAGCATAACCCACAGGAACAGAAGTGGAGCAATGTCACAAAGCACAAAAGAAATAGGAGAGACAGATCAGACAGGCAACATCCTCCACAGACATAGAATACAGCATCTACCGTACCAGGAAGCGGAGCGACGTCTTGTACAAACAAAAGACCTTAAGTACCAGGCTTGGAACTATCCCGCTATCTTGCATAAACAAACCCTGCCAGAAAAACATCTGGTGCACTGGCATGGAATTGTCCAAGATGTCAATAAATCAATTTGTTTCTCTATTGTATCCTTTAATAATTTAAACATTTCTATACAAAGAAGCGCATAACCAAAATGTATGCACATGATTTTCTGGAGCTTAGTAACACCTGTTACATTATGATTTCAACACAAGATTTGGCACCAAATTTTAATCACTAGAATATCTTGCTGCCACTTTAATAGAATTCGGCAAACTAGAATTTAATGTCATTTTGAACTTTTCTGTCTCTTAAGTGAACATAAATGACATTTTAAATTGATTGGATTTCAGATTAGATGGCTAATAGTGCCTGAATGAATATCAATTGTCAGGACTCAGCCCAGACTTTGGCCATGTGCATTTGTTGTGTTGTGTGTCACGTGTCTGCCCTGCCCTTGTTTCTTCCTCCCTGCCTCTGCACACCTGTCCCTCATGTGTCTAATTATTATTAGTAGTATTTAGTTGAGCCGGCTTGCCTTGAGCAGCGCAGAATCCCTTGATTTGTTGTCTGATGTTGAGTCTGTGTTTCATGTTTTTAGTTATTAAACCTGTTTTTCTTTTACGCTATCCTGCATTTGGGTCTTTTATCCCCGTGTTTCTGACAGAAGGATTCTGCCACATCAAGACCCAGCAGGATAGCGTCAGCCTGGACCGGCTTTCTGTTGGAGTAAATGTTTTTTTCCTTTTGGACTGTTTTTTTTTGCTTTCGTATTTTTGTTTTGTGTGTGACATGGTCCGCATTTTTTCCGGTGAGGGATGCCACCACACTTCCTGGTTGCGGTCCATGCCACCACCCTGAGATTTTTTTTTTTTTTTCTCGGTGTCCTTTGACATGCCCCGCACCTTTCCGGTGGTGATGTCCCTCCACTTCCTGGTTTTCCCATGGAGGATGCTGCCCCACTTCCTGTCCTCGGGGGGTGTTGCAGGCCTGTATGTTTTGCCCTAGAGGATTTTGTTTATTTATTTATTTTTTGCCCCGTGGTAGAGGATTCCACCTCCCCTTTCTGGTTTTCTGGACTCGTGTAGGGGGTAGCGCTCGGCCCTCCTGCTCGGCTGTGGACGTCGCTCGGCCCTCCTGCTCGGCTGCGGACGTCGTTCGGCCCTCCTGCTCGGCCGTGGACGTCGCTCGGCCCTCCTGCCCTTGTTTCTTCCTCCCTGCCTCTGCACACCTGTCCCTCGTGTGTCTAATTATTATTAGTAGTATTTAGTTGAGCCACGTTGCCTTGAGCAGAGCGGAATCTCTTGTTTTGTCCTGTCGTCTTCGGTTTGTTGTCTGATGTCGAGTTTGTGTTTCATGTTTATAGTTATTAAACCTGTTTTTCTTTTACGCTATCCTGCATTTGGGTCTTTTATCCCTGTGTTACTGACAATCAAGTACTAATATAATTTACTTAAGACATAATAGAAAAAAACTTATGTCAAATATTATAACAAACATATTCTAGTTCTTTGTAAATAACTATTTACCATTACAATAATCATATATTTTTTATAAATATTCTGATCTACAATATGCTAAAGCTGAAAGAATCAAAATACTGTACACACCAGTTATATGCAGTCCCCTCTGGAATGCCTCATACAAGGTTTTGGTGTCTTCATAATATCGTGTAAATGGCTCCTCAACCAACATTGATCTATGGCCACCACCCTGAAAAAGTTTTAGAAGAAGCATTAAACAATTGACCTTGTAATGACAATATACACAAAAAATAATATACTTACAATTTTGTTAAATAATTATCTTTGAGAGGAATA
The DNA here is from genome assembly GCF_022655615.1 of Tachysurus fulvidraco. NCBI lineage: Eukaryota > Metazoa > Chordata > Actinopteri > Siluriformes > Bagridae > Tachysurus > Tachysurus fulvidraco. The sequence continues at coordinate 13,589,895 of NC_062538.1, read as the reverse complement.
ACTCCATTGAGAGGAGTAAAGAACATTTTACAATTTAGAAATTTTGAATTGGGGCAAAGGTTTTTTGTGTGCATGAAAAAGATCAGAGGAGACAGCAATAGTTTCCAAAACTCCTTGAGATTCCCAGAAAGGGGAAAAGGTAGAAACAGCAAAAGTCTCACGCAATTATTGGAAGGCTATTACATTGGACAATTGGATAACACACATCTTTTGAGCAAAGCAGAACACAGTGGATCATAATAGACAGAATGAATCAGCTACTGGGGCCTTATAGTTATAGTATTTTATAAGCAATGAAATTTTACTTTTAGGATTTTGTTTCTCACTATAGCAATGTTTCTGAGTTTATCAAAAGATATTATGTACTTTATATGAGATACAAATTTTAGAATTGCAAAGCATCATTATTGTTATTCTGCATATTATTATTATTATTATTATTATTATTATTATTATTATTATTATTATTATTATTATTATTATTATTATTAATGGTGCTTGCAAAGCATCATTATTGTTATTCTGCAAACTTTGGATTTTATAAGCGATCAGAATTCGAGAATCCCCAGTATGGAAGCTCAAAGGGGTGTTTTTCCCCATAGACTTGAATGGGAAATCTCTCTGTAGATGTGCTAACATCCAAAAGAGGGCAGCAGACACCAGTGAATCTGTGTAAAGGTCTTTAAAGCTTGTTGCTATATTTCACAGTTGTTAGAATTGGTGAGCTTCCAGTTTCATTTCATATATATATATATATATATATATATATATATATATATATATATATATATATATATATATATATATATATATTGTGCGATCGCCCCTATTTTCATGATTTTCGTTTGATTCATTAGGCCCTGGATTACAAATCTGACGCCTCAGTGTAGTTTTATAAACCTCCTAGGACAAGTGAGAGCCGAAAACAAAGGACGGAAGTGAACTGTTGTTTACAGATTTCGGTCAGAAACGCGTTTTGGATTAAAGCGTTTTGGATAAAAAGGCTTACATATTCCAGTTCCTTAGACTCTTGGGGATTTTCTACAAGCATTTGTTTTGGAAAATATTATCCCAGTGAAGAAAGGTAAGCGCCGCCTATTTCCGGTGACTATCAACTTGGATTAAATTAGTATGATGGCTATAAATCATATTATGCTTTGTGTGTGGGCTTAATAAAATCCCGAGAGTCTAAGCTTTCAAACACTATAACATTTAACTGTGTATTTAATGCTTAAACCTAGTGCTGGGGTGCCTTGGACAGCACGGCGGTCACATATGTTGTTGTTTCTGCCATTTGTATAACTTTTTGTTGTTTTCAACTATCAGTGTAGTTTTTATAATTTTTTATTTCACTTTAAACTAATGTCCTTTTAAGAGCAGCAACGGCTCTTTTAAGAGCCACCCATTCATTCAAATTAAGCGCATTTTTTCTTTGTCTCCTCACATTATATATTTTTTTTTACATGATATGACACATATATCACAAAAAATGATAAGAATGCCTTTAATATAATGAAGCTTGGGTGTTGTTAGACGCGCCATTCTTCACATTAGTGAATTAATACATAAAACAGCAAAGGCTTTCTCGTGTTCCTGGATGGCCTAGTGGATAGCGAATCCGTTTAGCATGCAGAGATTCGGGGTTCGCATCCACCCTTGGACAGTATTTTTTTTTTCTAAAACTTTATGATAAAGGTTCATTATTTGACATTAGTTACCACATTACTTAACATGAACTAATAATGAACTGCACTTCTACAGCATTTATTCATTTTGTTCATGTTAATTTCAACATTTACTAATACATTATTAACACCGTGTTAACATTACTTAATATACTGTGAACTAACATGAACAAAGAATCAACTTTATTTTAACAAAGATTACTAAATACAATAATTTATTGCTCATGGTTAGTAAATGTTAGTTAATACATTACATTTGAACTAATGATCCTTATTGTAATGTGATTATATTTTTTCCCAGTAAAATCACTGATTGATGCTTTAGTTCAAGATCTTCATGGCGCTTGTTTCAGGAAAAGATAAATGGATTTTCAGGTGTGCACTTTTGTTGCAGGTGAGAAACTAGTCTGCAAATATAACCATAGTAACTCTGCAGCCATACCCTAGCAACCATGTAATGCACCTTACGAACCATATTGCAATATAAAGAAGCCATATCTCAGTTACACAACATAAAACACTCAGCATGATGAGGGGAACTGACGTCACGTGTAGCCCCGCTCCAAAATAAGCGAAATCAAAAATTTAGCACAACATGGACATGTCATATATCAAAACACTCAGCACGATGAGGGGAACTGATGTCACGTGCAAGCACATTCACATTTTCTTTAGGAAATGTACCGTTCTAGTTAATGTGCTCGCAAAGCACATTCTTATTCTCTTGCATACTTATTATTATTCTGCTTCTTCTTCTGCTTCTTCTTCCAGACACTTTTTCGGCGCGTAACTTGTCCCGCAGCTTTTGTCCTAGACCCATAAATGAGGTGTCAAATCGACCGGCTCATTGAGGAGAGGTTTGCTATATTTTATAAGCGATCAGAATTCCAGAATTCCTAGTATGGAAGCTCAAAGGGGTGTTTTTTCCCCATAGACTTGAATGGGGAATTCTTGAAACTCGTTTGTTCTCTCTGTACATGTAAAGAAGACTGTCAATACATGTAACTATCAACTCCACACTATCAATCCAATGATTCTACAAGTATTGGCCCCCAGTCAATACACTTTTGTCCAAAAGTATTGGCACCCCACCGGGTATTCATGTGACGTCATGTGTAGCCCCGCCCCCAAAAACTGTTCTATGCAGTATAGTATTGGCACCCCACCGGGTATTTTTATTTCGGAGTTCCGACGGAATTTTCGTTTTTTCCGAAGTCGACAATCGAACATCCCATAGACTTGAATGGGGAATTCCGAAAATTCCTCTAATCTCTCACACACACAATACATCCAACATTAGGAATTGCATGTACTGTTCTATGCAGTATAATAATAAGTAGAATCCCATAATGACTGCAGTATTGACATGAAATGTCGAAACCCTCAGTAGCCACTGAAGTATTGGCACCCCACCGGGTATTCTGGTGACATCACTCGACACCATGCGATGTCACATGTAGCCCAGCCCCAAAAAAAGTGAAATCAAAAATTTGCATAGCATGGACATGTGACATATCAAAACACTCAGCACAATGAGGGGAACTGCCCCACGGGTATTGTGGTCACGTCACGTGACGTCATGTGAAAATTTAAAATTTGCACCACATGGACATGTGACATATCAAAACACTCAGCACAATGAGGGGAACTGCCTCAAGGGTATTGGATCACGTCACATGCTCATGTCTGCTCACCTCCAAAAGTATTGGCACCTTAGCGGTCCAGTAGCTTTCACAATCTTTCTGTCCACTCGTCTCCAAAAACACCAGCCTTTGCGAATACTAGCACCGTCAAAGCCAACATCAAAGTTTGTCGTGACGAACTTTACAAATCTAGTTATAACTGAAATTTACAGAAGGATGTAACAAAATATGGCTATTACTATAAACAGTAATTCACAGATGTGTATGTACTATAAATATAATATACAGGTGAATATATAGGTGCTATGAACATAATATACAGATGAATATATATGTGCTATGAACATAATATACAGATGAATATATATGTACTAAAAATATAATATGCAGATGGATATTAGTATAAACTGAAATTTACAGAATGGTATGTGCTATAGACAATTTATGTACTATGAGCATAATATACAGATGAGGGGAATATGTACTATGAATATAATATACAGATGAATATATATGTACTATGAACATAATATACAGATGAATATACTGTATATGTACTAAGAATATAATATGAAGATGGAAATTATTATAAACTGAAATTTACAGAATGGTATGTGCTATAAACAAAATATATGGCTATTAGTTTAATATATTGCTGTTACTATAAACAGAAATCAGGTGGGTATATACAATAAGGCAATGGTGAGCAGCAATGCAAAAAAGAGAGCAAGTGTGCAAGTGAGAATAGTTTGTGTAATAGTCCATTAGTGCAATAATGTCCATTTGTGTAAACAGGTTAACTTACATCATTAAAATTAGTAAAAATTAATAGGCCTTGAGGAAATACAGTATATCCTGAATTCCTAGTTTTAGATTTAAACATGGTTATGACCAGCAGGATTTGTGTTTTTGGAACATGTTATGTCTGTAAAATTACATGAATCATATTCATGTTTAATAATGAAATTACAATTTATAGGTACTTTCTGTGCTTTGCACAATGTTGACATTGTTTAATTTGAGCATCATTTTGCATGACATATGTGAGTCAGTGCACATTATTAATTAGTAATTAGTAATTTTATTTTTTTTTCTTATATCCAATTTGCTATTACTGTTTAAATCATAAACAGAAACAGTTTTAACATTACACTGACAATCTCAGGGCACTTACTGTTTGCTTAGCATAACATTTATATTGTTTAATCATTTTGAATAGTCTGTACCTGTCAGTGCATTCTTTATTTTGATCCTGCTTACTATTACTGTTTGAATCATAAAGTTTAACAGTGTAAATATTTGCTTTTTCATTTCAAATAGGATGATGAACTGGAAGTGCAGGGTGTGCAGAAAGATTCATGGTTCCAAAGTATCATGGTTCCAAAAGAGAAACCCTTTAATTATTCTGCATGGCCCCTGCAAACAAGCCCTTCCTAAGATCTTCAACAAAGACAAAATAAGTAGGAAATGGTTTACATACTGTGAAGAGTCACACTTTTTATACTGTTGTATTTGTCTTCTATTTGCCAAAACCTCAGCCAGTGATAGTTCATTCATCAAAGGTGGAATGAGCGCATGGAAGTTATCATCAAAGAATTGCTGAGAATGAAGGGTGTAAAATCCACAAAGAGAGTGCAGAGGCCTATCTTCTCAGGGAAAACAAGGGAGATATCAGTATAACAGAAAAACAGATGTCAACACATCAAGATGAAGTAAGAAAGAAGCGACAGATCATAGAACGTGTGATAAACACGAGAGTGCTTATGTCTTAGAAAACTTGACTTTAGATGGAAATGGAAAGTTTTATATGGAATAGACTTTTGTAGATATTTGATCGATGAGTTTGTAGAGTAAATGTGGCCTTACTTATTGTTGTCCATGACAACACTACTGATCCAATGAATTATGACCCAGTGAATGTCTCAGTTGTTCTTGAGAATGAATTGGTCACCACCCACGACCAACTTCCAGACTTCCTTCTTGTTCTGTTTGGATTCATGTATGCTCTTCACATATAATAGCCCAAAGCACTTGCGAAAACATTTGAATTTGTGCAAAACGTTTTGCTTGGCATGGAAGATGGGAAACTGTCTCCTAGCCTGCAACCCTAAAATAATGAGTTGATGTAAAGCATAACTTACGCTACATTAGCACACACTAAAGGAGTTACTCTGCCTACAAAGATTTTTTTTTCATGTAGTTGGATCTGTAAATCTCTCCAAATTATTTTTGTTTTGCTGTAAATGATGTTGGCTTTTAGACATTCCTTTTCATTCCACAATACATTGTTCATTGTAGATCTTGAAACTTTGCATTCTTTACAAATGTTATTCCAATTATGTTAGTTTGATTTGTTACATATAACAATATGAACTATGAAACAAGTTATTGTTTTTAACAAACCTGGAAATTGTCATTTGATGTTACTTGGTTTGGACATTCCTTGTTCATTCATTTTTTTAATAGATATTTTTCAATATATTTCATATATTATACACTAATATGATGTAGAGTGTTAAACAGGCTTACATTTATTCAACACTGGAATTATCCAAGGGTTATTGGCAGATTCCATTGGTTTGGCAGAGGGTGAGAAGTACACCATGCAAAACACTGTGCCTTTAGTATGGGAGACCAAATATAAGATCCAGAAAGAGTGTCTGGGCTTCAAGTGGGTGATCCTCACCCTCTGATACTACTTGCTAATTTTAAAGTAAAATAAATTCATTTTAATTGTGGTTTTGAGCATGTTACTCTCAACTGATAAGTAGGTATAATGATTAACAATTTAAAATGTCCATTTTATAATGTATCAAATTAGCCTACTGGTTTAATTATGTTTACAAATCTAGTGATTTTTAAGAGAAATTACTTTAACATTCTGAAATAAAAATAATTAATTTCTTGTGTGAACATTCTTGTGTGAGTAGCCCACTGTAAAAGTTTTATCTTTAGATCACATAGTCGGACATGGTAAGCTTTATTTGTTTCCTGTTTCCTGACTGGGAGACCACAGTCTGTCCAGATTGGGAACAACATCTCCAGCATCACAATACTGAGCACCGGTACTCTTTAGGGCTGTGTGCTCAGGTCACCGCTGTTCATTGTGCTGATTCACAACTGCGTAGCAATGCACAGTCAAATCAGCAAGAATGACGAGTCAGCATACAGGCTTCTCAACACCCAGAACTGAACTGGACGAATACACACACACACACACACACACACACACACACACACATACACACACATACACACACACACACTTGCACATTTACTCAATCCCAGTTTTGCATATTCATTAAAATATTTTTTTTGCACACCACATTTCTATACCTTACCAAATTACTGCTTAAAAAGAAGTGTGTTTGCAAGAGCCCTGTGTTTACAATCCTCTTTTGCACAGTTTACGCCCCTATATTAGTTTGCAAGAACCATGTGTTTACAACCCTCTTTTGTACAATGTTTATAACCCTATACTTTTTACAACATAAAGAATGGACACTGGTCTGCACTATCTTGTGTTTTTTGTCCTGTAGTGTTTTGTTTTGTCTGTCTGCACTGTTGTTCAGTCCCTAGCGCTGTGTTGTTCTATGTAGCTCTGTCTTGTGTTACTGTATGTACCTCTACGTTTATTTATGTAACATGGCCTTGGGGAAATGTTGTTTCTTTTCACTATGTACTATCAGGGCTGTCAAGGTGGGGTGGGGGGTGGATATGTCACACTTGCCTTTCTTCAAAACTTGAGTGCCCTGGTACTATACAGCTATATCTGGTTGAAATGACAATAAAAGCTTCTTGACTTGACTTGACTTGACTTGACTATATTCATTCCCTTGGTGAAGTCAAATCCTCGCATGTGCTACCAGTTTTCATACCAGTGCTGTGCGGATGAAAATCTGGATGACAAGCTCATTAGATCCCAGCAAAACTGAATTGTTGTTCATCTCTGGTGATTCATACAAATTTCTGGTTCTTGTAATCTCACTGATTTGTCCTTCATTCACCGCACACAACTTTGGGGTAGCCATACACAATCAACTGTACTTTTCCTCACACATTGCTAATCTGACACACTCAAGTTGATTTACAATATCGGAAGGATTTGACTATTTATATCCACACAGGCTACAGTTACTATGCTCGTTCCACTGGGTTCAGGTATGCTTTAAAATTCAGAACTCTGACTGCTCAAAGTGGCTGAAATGACATGGTACTATGTGCCGTGATCTGGGAAGGACCTTACCCAGGTCTCCAGGTTGAGATAGCATGTAAAGACATAGCGTCACAGAACCTCATCCTCTCCTATAGAACTGGAAAATCTCCTGCATTCCCAGCACCCTGGAGCCCATCTCAGCACAGGCATTAAATGTCCCATCAGCCTCTGAACCCATGCAGCTTAGCAAGACGCAGATATTTCTCTCAAGCATCCAGATAACAGACTTCCATTTGTAGTTGATGCCTCCAGTTATGGGATAGGGGCTGCACTGTCCCAGGGTCATGAAAACCAAGGTAAGCTTGTCCCATTTGCTTACTTGTCCAAGAAGTTGACCCAAGCAGAAGCCAATTATAAATTGGCAACCGAGAACTTTCACTAACAGTCAAAGACACACTTTGGAAGAATGATACAGTGGCTAGAAAAGATCATGTGTGACAGCTAACAACATCCTATTGTATTTATGTACTGTACTTTATCTATAAAAAAATTGGGTAATCTGTAGTAGAAATCTGTATTACTGAGAAGGTAGAGGAGCAAGTTTTTTTTTTGTAATTCAGCTATTTCCTTTTAAAGCCTTGACATAATAAACCACCTGTTCTTTCCCACTGGCCTATACTATAATACTATATTGGGATTAGCAAGTTTAGAAGTTTTTTAATACAAACCCAGATATTAGTGTCATTTATTTAAATGATGTTTCATATGAATTTACGATTTGATATATACATCCTGTAACAATAATATTTGCTAATTTATTTAGCAGCAGACAACATTAAATGATAAATGAGTTGACAACACAGCTGCTAATTCATTTATTTCATGTATAAAAATGAAGAGGTCAAAAAACCTTTTCCCCTAGCAGAAATGGCAGCCTGCAAATTCACAGAGGTGTGATGTTGATGGGAAAACAATTTTCAGAACGCTGTGGAGTGGTATAATTTGAGCTGCAGTTTCCTCAGTGGAGCAGAGAGAAACAGTGACAAAACGAATCTAACTGGAACAAATATCAAGTAGTAGCCTCAGGTACAGTAATTGTGAGTTTATCTAAGTTCCTAAATTAACCCATAAAAATATGAATCAAATATTAATACCTCAATTTCTTCAGATTGGTGGAGAATGTCACATGGAGGCACGATGGCATGAGGGTGTGTTGTTAGCCAATAGGTTAAAATGGCAGTCAGAGCACCAAGCCCAAACAGCACAGCAGTGGGTGATGAACAGATGAGATGACACAGCTTTTCCAATTCCGTTAACCACCCGCTAAGCACCAGCTCCTGCACCTGCATCCTGTCAATCAGTGTAGTGCTCAGTTCTGCAAGGGAAAGAAACAGAATCGGAGATAAGCATACTCTACATTTCATTCCGGATGCATTAAGCCCCATTCAGTTTTTATATTAACCATGGGTTCATGGGTTACCATTCAGATTAAATATAGGTCAGAGTGGAAATAGCAATGTGCCTAATACATCCCAGACAATACCAAATTAGCAGTTTTCCTCAGGAAAGAAGCTAGATTTGAACTGTTTAGCCAAATGTGTCTCACTCATTGGCCTTGCTCCAGACTGGACATCTTACTGGATAAGCATCATCTTTTCTAGAATAGAAAACATAAAATGTGTAAAGAAAATTGGAGGGGAAGGCTGTGCATGTAGTGTAAGAATAGGGAGGGTCAATATAATGGATACATAGTAATTTTCTGAAATGAGATCATGGTAAAACTGATGCCTACAGCTGTGGATAAAAGTTTTATTTTTCTTTACCCTCCACTGTTGTCTAAGTTCCAAATAGTGGTGGTAGGTGGGCTCTAGAACTGCTAGTCTTCCAGCCAGAAATCTGACTTCATCTGTGAGACTTTTTGTACTCTTTTCCCATGATATTCAACAGCAACCCTCTGACGCACAATAGAATAAGGTACTGAGCATCATCTTTCTTTCCCCACTTGTAGATGTCAGTGTTACCCTGTGACCGCATTTCTGATCATTACTATGCATACTATGATCATTACTTGTCTGTTACAAGTTATTAATATGTATCCTTTACATAATTCCCTATTTTTTCAGTACATGTTCATTTGTCTTCTCTTCTACAAAAGAGATCCAACAGATTACATATTCTAACAAACCACCTGTCCACTGTAATCCATCCGTACAACAAAGCTACAGATCATCTCATAACGCTACATCTATAACATCTTATACAGTTATACTTATACTCTTAACATAATACACAACACAACACTCTCAATTAGAAGACTGAAAAATATAAGATCTGTAGTGAAAATTTTAAATATCATAAGTGTTTTTATATAATTGTATGTGTTTCTACAGTATTCTGTGTGTCAGACTAGGGAGAAAGAACAAGAGGCCCTTGTTCCAACTGTTATGGAACATCTAGGGGAGTATGTGTGCATATGTTCGATAAGAATTAAAATGGAATGTGGCCTTGTTGAGGTGATAATTCAAAGGGATACATCTTCAGTAACCATGAACATATAAACACAAACACACACACACACACACACACACACACACACACACACACACACACACACATACCTGGGGTACAAAAGGGAGAGCTAAAACCCTAGATTTAGCCTCTTTACTGTGTACTTTGCACTGTATGGAAGATGACTTTTGCTGCTGCAAAATAAAATTTGTTCTTTACTTCTTTGCTTTTACCACCACCACTGAGTTTGAATGTATGTTATACATCTGGATCAAAATTGCCACCACATTTTTGGAGGTCCCTCCGAGATCCCTCTTCTGTGTGCCAGTCTCAAAGTTGATCCCTGATTGGTCTGGTCCATGGCCAACCCGAAGACGGTTACTTCTTCACACCACGAAATTGACTACTAGTGGGGAGAGATCTGAACAAACAAGAGACTGACCCAGCGACAGGATTCTGAGCTAAGTGCTAAGATTTCGATTTATTTACATTCTCGATATGTCCATCTACAGACAATATGCCTCAAGGATAGGCCAAATTTAAGTTTGGATTCTGGCCAGTGGTTCCGGGAACCAGTAAAGTTACATGAAGGTTCTGGGAACTGACTGTGTACTGCAATACATATGCTTTAATCATGTAACTACTTTCAGCAAGCTTTGAGGAAAGCTGCCACTGCATGCTGACAAGCACAGCGTAATTAAGGCATTCGTGTGTTGATTGTCATGAGGGGAAAAAAATAAAATTACAGACGTGGGTAGTGGAGGAAGCAAAGATGTGTGATGATTTTTTAAGGGCATGTAAACATTCTAATGATAATTTATGATAATTATGGACCTGGTTCTGTATTGCAATATTGTATGTGGGTGATGGACTGTGGATTTCCAGGAAAAGTGCAAACTTGTCTGGGAGCCAATGCAATGAGGATTAGATAGGGGTGATATGTTCATATCTTCTGCTTCTAGATAGGACTATAGCTGCTGCTTTCTGGATTAACTGGAGCTAGTTTATGCTCCTACTGGAACATCTAGACAGAAAAGCATACTGTAATAAATGCATGAACTAGTGTTTTTGCATCATGTAATGACATCATATTTCTTATCTTATATATTTCTGAGATGAAAGAAGGCTACCATTGTGATATTATTTATGTGAGCTTCAAATGTGAGACTGGTATCAATAATCACACCAAGGTCATTTACTGCTGCACTTAATGTAATAAAAAGATCGTCCAGCGTTACTTTGTAATCAGAACTTACTTCTGGCTGCCTGTGGACCTAGTAAAAGCACCTTGCCAGAGTTAAGCAGGAGAAAGTCATCCACTGTCTAATGTCCTTCAAACAATCTTCAATCTTATTAAGCAGGTGACTCACATCTGACTTACAGTAGCTGAAACATATAGCTGCATGTCATCAGCATAACAGTGGAAGTCAATACCATGTTTACGAACCAAGGCATAGCATACTGTATATAGAGAGAAAAGCAATGGACCTAAAACAGAACCTTGCAGAGCACTGAACATTAATAACAAACTGATATCGATCTGTCAAATAAGACCCGATCCAAGAGAGGGCTGTCCCTTTAACACCAACAACATGTTCTAGCCTATCAAGTAGAATAGCATGGTCAATGGTATCAAAAGCTGCACTAAGATCAAGTAATACTAGCAACGAGACACAACCCTGATCAGAGACCAGTAACAGGTCATTTACAACTTTAACCAGCGCTGTCTCTGTGTTATGATGAGGCCTAAATACTGACTGATACATTTCGTGAATATTATTCCTATGTAGGTATGAGCATAACTGCTGAGCTACAACTTTTTCTAGGATCTTGGAGATAAAGGGTAGGTTTGATATTGGCCTAAAGTTGGACAGTTGGGTTGGGTTTTTTTTTTTAATCAAAGGCTTGATAACTGCTAGCTTAAAATATTTTGGCACATAGCCAGTGCTAAGGGTTGGTTATTATCTTTAGAATAAGCTACTGGTAATAGCTACTGGTAATATCTGTTTAAAGAAACATGTGGGTAAGGAATCCAGCATGCAGGTTGATCATTTTGAAGAAGAAATTCAAAATAATAAATAATTCAGTCTCTTGAAGGGGATTAAAATGGTCTAAATACTGATCAAAAACAGAAATATTATCTATGGCATTATCTATCAATTTGTTTGGTATTAAATTATTGGTCTGAATTTTATGCCTGATGTTATAAATTTTTGCATTTACGTAATTCATGAAGTCATTACTGCTACAAATAGATGGTGTGTGCTTTTCAACAGTGTTTTTATTCCTAGTTAATTTTGCTACAGTATTAAATATAAATGTAGGAATATATATATATATACTGTATATACTGATCATTTAGTTTGATGCCATTTACGTTCTAATTTCCTAGCTGATTGTTTTAAAGTTTGTTTGTTGTCCAGGGTGCACATTTTTTCTCTCTAATCACGTTCCTTTTAAGTTGAGCTGTAATATCTACGGTGTAGCGAAACACTGACTCTAAATAGTCAGTCACCTTAACAAGTTCTGTGGGGTCAGATGGCGAACCAATCATGGATGATAATTCTGGGAGACTGTTAGTAAATCTCTCAAGTCAAGTCAACAAGTCAAGCAGCTTTTGTTGTCATTTCAACCATATATACTGTAGCTGTTGCAGTACACAGGGGAATGATACAACGTTGCTCCAGGACCATGGTGCTGCAGTAGAAGATATAAATATACATTTAACACGGTGACATGGCAAATTGCAAATATTGTGTCCGAAACGCAATTTAAATGAAACAAGATATTTAATCCGAGGGGTAGAACGAGATCAAGGTGTGACCTCCTATGAGTGGGTCCTATTACTTTCTGGTTCACCCCTATTGAATCTAAGATGGAAACATTATGCTGTTCTCAGAGGATCTTCTAACTTATCTAAATGAATATTAAAGTTTCAAACAATTACTAAAGAAACAACAGGTTTGAAAGGAAATCTGCAAATTCACAGAGGAATTCAGAATATGGTCCACAAGGTCTGTAAATAACAATAAGAGGAACTGACTCAGTAGACATATTTTTTGTGGCTACATACGTATATCAAGTTCAAGTTCAAGTTTATTTGTATAGCACATTTACAAACAGCCACATGGCTGACCGAAGTGCTTCACAGTTCGTTTGACATTTCACATACACTTAAAAATATGCACATACACAATAAGATAGTTCAAGAAACTAAAATAAGAATTATTTAAAAAAATAAAATAACCAGTTTAAAAGAAAGTAATATAGATATACACCATAAGATATAACAGACATAAAAACCTAGGCAATCATGAATATATATTATGTTAGCATGAAGTACGTTGAATGAGTTAAACCTGTCTAGATTCTTGCTTGACATCGAGCTTATCATCATGAATAACTGCGAGACCTCCTCCCCTGCCTGTTATTCATGGCTGATGTATATAACTATAACCGGGTGGACAAGCTTTGTTTAATGCAACAAACTCGTTTGGTTTGATCCATGTTTCTGTTAAACACAGAACACTAAAGTTCTGATCAGTAATCAATTCATTAGCTGTAAGAGCTTTAGATGCAAGAGATCTTTATCTTTAACAGTCCTAGCTTCAGATTAAAGGTGCTGGCTGTGCATTCTCTATGATCTAATTTTATGCTAATAAGGTTACTAAAACAGATTTTCTGAGTAATAATAGTTTTTTGTTTAGCTCCAAAACAGACACAGTCTCTATATTGTGAACCCTGGTTGATGACTCAATGCAGCTAGCAGACGGTCGAATAAACCTGCTTGTCTGCTCCCTGGCCCTGGCTCCTGTCACTGATTAACTAGACTTGGTATTAAATTATGTTACAAGAAATGACAGCAGCACCTTCCCAAGTGGGATGGACATAGTCCTGTCTTTAAAGGCCAGCCCTGCCCTCAAAAGTGCTCCAATTATCTATGAAGCCCACATTGTTTTCTGAGCACCAACTGGACATCCAGCAATTTAGCAACCATAATCTGCTGTAAACTACATTGCCACACCGCATTGGGATGGGGCCAGAGCATACTACCGCATCGGACATCGCCTTCAGCGATTTACCCACCTCTACAATATTACTCCTAGTAATTTCTGACTGATGAAGGTGTATATTGTTAGCTACTTCGTGGAAAACTACCTTTGAGTACCTATGCTTGCCTAAGACCCTAAGATTACCTGCTATGTCCGGCGCCCTGGCTACGCCTATACAGTGCTGCCGGAGCCCCAAAAGGCCTAGATAATTTCACATGCATTAAGATGGAGTCTCCTATAACCAGAACTCTTTCAGGTTTCTCAGGGGGTGCTTAACTGAGAAGAGCAAACCTGTTAGACATGTGAAGCGGAGAGGAGTGGTGCTCATGTGGGAAAGCCTTAGCCTTAGCTTTGGCTTTGCGACTTTGCCACTAAGTCGTCACCCATTCGCCCCACTGTGAGGGCTCTGGATGCGCACCTCTAAATCATAAAGTGTGGCAAAATTACAGCTTGTCCAGTGTGTGAGCTGTAGCATGTTTATTAATTCTACCCCATAATTAGCATTAATTTTATTTATGATAAGTGTATTTTAGATTGCTCCCTGACAGAGAAAATTTTAACTTTAGAGGTGCGCATCCAGAGCCCTCACAGCGGGGCGAATGGGTGACGACTTGGTGGCAAAGTCGCAAAGCCAAAACTAAGGCTAAGGCTTTCCCACATGAGCACCACTCCTCTCCTACCTTTGACTTGAATCAGATCACAATATTAAAAAGATCCAAAAGATCGTTTCCTCCGCTAGCTCTATGAATTCAGGAAACAAACAAAAGTAGATTGGGTTACATATAATATGTGAGCAACTGAGGCCCAAACCAGACCATGCAAAACAACACACAAATTCGAAATCTTGTTCTCCTCAGTGTCTTAAATCTCTTGTAGACCCAGACCTGGACAGCTGCACGCCCAGACCACCACCTCAGACATCCCACAGCCGAACAATAAGCAACCACTAGCCTGTTACACTGCTGCAGCTGTAACACCCACCCAATGGACAGTTTACTCTCCAGCAGGATATTACACCCACAATAGAATGCAGCTTTCAAAGGGGAAAGACCAGATCCTTTTTCCAGCACACTCGAGGAACACAATGATGAAACAGATCTACATGGCGGACACAGCTCATTACTTCACCCAGATGGTAAATATCATTTACCCTATATCATGCAAATACCAATACTCGAGGTAGTAGGTAACCCCCACTTCTCATGTACTGTCCATGGGGATAAAAATACATAGAAGATGCTGAAAAACAACTCTGAAGTGAAGTGGGAGGTCGAAAGTATGACAATGAACTGATCTGATTTTGCTGGCTGTGCTTTGACTGGCCAGAAGGAAATACTCTTAATGTTCAAATAATGTTCGTCACATTAACTGTAATAATGGTGAGAATGCTGAATACAGAGACTTACTAGCGAGTCTGGCTGAAGCTCTTGACCAGGCATTTCCAGTAAAAATGGAAATGACATATCCTTATGTAGACAAGAGAACGATGAAACTTGCACGATTGACAGAAGTACATGATGCACACAGTGGCCTAGAATGCCCTGATAACATGGCAGCAGCGGCTGACCTTACACCCCATGAGGCACATCTGAGAAACAGTTTCATAAATGGATTAAGAGAGGACATTGCAAGAAAAGTCAAGCAAACACTGTCTCACCATGGTTCAGTTGTCTGAGGCCCAAAGAGATTCTACCAGTGGGAGGGGCCATGGCCATGAAAAAGTTAGAGGAAGAGGACAGGGTTGACCTGGATTTCAGAGTGGATGTTTTTTTTTTCATGTGGAAATATCGTTGGAAAAACAAGAACCAGGGGGCCGATGCAACAGTAGCTCAGTACTGTCTCTGGGTGGCCCCTTGAGTAAGGTGTCAGGATTGATAAAGTAGGCCAGAAGTAGAAGCAATCAGACTAGCTAATGAGTGGCATGTATAGCTCAACAGAGAGAGAGAGAAAGAGGGAGAGGGGGGGGATAGAAAGAGACAAATGACAAATATTCAAGGTATGCTTGTGATCATGTGATAGTTAAAGAGAATGTACATTATGTGCTAGGTGCAGGCAGGGACTCTGGCAAGACTAGCTATGACAGTATAACTAAAAGGGAGAACCAGAAGGTGACACAGACATGAGGGCTTCCTGGGACATAAAGCATCCAACCAACCCCACAGTCAGCAAACCTTGTGAAGGAGACAGCATCCAAACTTCCATTTCACCCAACACTCTATGCCCATGAATTCTCCAGATCTGCTCCTTTACCTAAGAAACGCTATTCAGAAAAAGCTAGACAAAGCAAATCTATTTTCATCCTGGACTTAAACATTGAGACTATGTCTGAGTCCCAAACTCTAATTGGAAGGCTGTCTCATAACTGTGGGGATCTGTAAGAAAAATGTCTGCCCCTGATGTAGCTTTTACTACTTGAGATATTACCAAATAGCCTGCACCTTTTGATCGAATTAGGGGTGACGAATCTTAAAAAAAAACGTGGCTCGATATAGGCCAGTTCAATCGAAAGATGCAGTCTTTCAAATTAGGTTTTGACGACTCAGGAATTTGGGCCCTGCCAAGAAATGCTAGGCTGCCTTTGAGTGGGAGGGCCTTGCAATTAAAAGGGTCATCAAGGAACATGGTGGGTCAGAACTTCACTGTGGTGACCAACCATGCCTCTCTCCAATGGATGGCTAAAGCTAAAGACACCAATTCCAGAGTAACTCTGAGGTTCATATCGCTACAGGATTTCTCATTCCAGGTCCAACACAGAGCAGGGACCCAAGACAGGAATGTGGATGGCCTGTCACGATGTTACATCATGTGGTACCAGCAACCCACATTAGTAAGCTCAAAGCTAGGGGGACCAAAATGATGGCAAGGCCTTTTCGCAGCATTTTCCCACTCCTCCCGCTACTACAGCCTGGATGCTGAACAGACAGCATTATCACCCCCAGTGTTTTGGACAGCAGGGAAGCACATGGCCATGGAAACCAAGAATGTGCTACGAACTCTTGACCATCTTGGAGTAGAGGAAAGAGCGAGTATGTGAAATACATAAATTTTTTGTATGTGACCAAGCAAACATTTGTAAACAATATGGTTATTCAGTTCTAATGAAGCAGAGCATAATTTAAGTAAATTATGCTCTGCTTCATTAGAACTGAATAACCTTATTGTTTACAAATGTTTGCTTGGTCACATATAGTTCTAACTCATACTTTTTTCTTAGATTTGCAAGACTAGAGCTTGATCTAGACTTCTTCTTCCAGACATCTTGCACCCTATGCTGTTCTTCAGGCTGGCTTTTTCTAGACACTGGTAGCACTTAATTATTCAAGACACCGATGATGCATCCCTTTGAGGGGCTTGCGCTTCCACTATGTTTTCTGTTCCTCCTTATTACCCTATGCCTTCTGCTGTCTGAGATATTCCATTTGTAGTGGGAATGACACTCACTAATCCTCACCCTACCACTATTCATTGCTAGAGTTTCATAGAACCTCTTTGTGCTGTATATGTCTATGCATTCATTGTGATGAGTTTCACAGTGGTAACAATCTTCTCCTCTGGCCAGCTTACTATTCCATCTGGGTATCTGATGTCTGTTCAGATATACATATTGATGGGTCAGATCATACCATTTAGCTGGCTTCTTAGCATTTGTCTTTCCATCTGGAGGTATTTGGCTGTGGTGATGTTTTTATATCCTTATCATAGCTTCAACTGGACTGTGGCATACCAATGTACTTTTAGCATTTCTGTTTTTTCTGTTATTAAAATTGTGTTTTGTCATCCCTTCATTTGGGTACTGCAGGGTTTAATCTTCACTTTGGCTCTGCAATTCTTGACAGTTCTATCTAGTCTTGGGTGATTTGCTGATTACCCTATTTAACAGTAGCTTGTGCTTTGACACTCTGGTGCTGACTCATGTGCCTGCTCAAATTATCTCCTATGATGTGAGCTAAGAGGACCGTTTGAATGGAGCTTCCATATGATGGAGAGGTAGGTTATCAATCATATGTTTGAAGGTTTAGTACCCTGTTAAGATCTTTCATGATCTGGATTGTCCTTTTTGTTTTTCTCAATGGTTGGGCACTCTCTGCTTGTTGCATTCTTGAACTTATCTTGAAAGTATCTCCAGGATTACTTTTGCATTGGAATATACAGGTTTACATGGTGGTTAAGTGGGTAGTGATAGTGGGTAAAGCTGTGTTAACATTTCTTTGAAGATTTTGACAGTAGTCCACCTGTTTCCCTGTTAAGTTTCACACACGTAAACAACCATTTAAGTGAGGTAAAAGAAAACTGCATACCACTATCACAAATTTGAGTCTTTACACTTGCTCATTTTATGCTTTCAACACATCAACAGCAAGAACTGACTATTTACTTGCTGCAAAATTTATCCCATCTTATATTGTCATCTGTTCCTCAGGATAATGCCCCCTGCTTCCCTGCAACACTGGGCAGGAACAATTTAAGGACATGACAGAGAATTTGAGGTGTTGATTTCACCTCCAAAATCACCAGATCACAAACTGATCAAGTACTGTATCTGTAGGATGTGCAAAACAGTAGAAACACACTCACTAGGACTGGGACCTGGGCAGGTTTATCAAGTATAAGTCAAGTTCAATATACTCGTCAATTTAGTTCATTCATACCTTGATTTTATAATGTCATGTGAAAGTCCCTACTGAGTTTTTTTAGAATAGAATATAATTTGGATACTGACAAACAGGGCTGCAGGAAAAAGTTAGACCGGCAGTAAATGAAGGAATAAACATTGCCAATTTGTAATATGTTAATGTGAGGAACTCTCAGAAACAGAGGAAATAGAATCCATATGCAGAGTTTAATAGCAAAATACACAACATACAAATCAAAAACACACACTCAGCGATGCAGTGGTGCAGACACATAATCCAAAGAATAATAAATCCAAAAAAAGAGCAAAAGTTTAAAACACAATAGAACAATATCAGTGGCTTATTACATAGCAAAACATTAACAATACTTAGTGTCATGTGACTGAAAATACCACTTAAAAGTTATCAATGGTGGGAAATGTCTTTTTTGAAGTTCCTTGTAAACAGGGTAGCAAGGTTCTGCCTTATATCTTGCAGGTATATAAAGCAGCAGCAGTGCAGGGCAAAGTGTACACTGCTGTTGAGAGCAAAAAAGTGCAAAAAGAGCACATGCACATGAACATTTTGGGTTACTCTCAAGCCTTTTTATGAGGTGATTGGGAAGGGACGTTTGATTGGTCCTGGCAACACATGCCACAACATTCAATGAGTTGTCCTTTTAAAGCTGTCAAATAAAGTAATCCTTTTTTAATCAAATAAACGAATACTCCAAATAAAGAAGTGAATAAACTGTAAATTCAGGAAAATTTTGCAGTTAATGTCAATTGTACTATTAAAATACCTCATTGAAATACTTCATTGAAAATTAAGTAAGGAAATACTTTAATAGGAAAGATTTCACCTTCTATTAAGGTATTTTTAATAGTACTAATATATTATAAAAAATGTTTTGTAGATATTCAAAATGTAAGAGTATCACACATTATGGCAATGCTGCACATTGTTATGTGTTACATTATGTAAGGCCTGTGCATGTTTAGACCAGCTGTAATGGTGGGCTCAGTGTATCATTTCCATGATACAACTGGTGAAATTCAGTATTGAATTTATATTTATTTGTATAGAAAATATAATGTCAAATTGAAACATTTAAAGGAATTGTTAACAGGATATTATTAACTAACCATTTCTAATTGGTATCCATACACATTGACACATCTTGTAATTCATGCAGTAGCAATTGTAATTGTCTAACTGCATGTTCATCTTTTGGGTAAAGTATTTAACTAAAAGACATAGGAAAGTTATTGAAAACTGAATTTTGGCTGTCTTTGAACACTGTAAAATCAAATAGTATACTTCATTAGAAAAATGCTATTGTTTACTTAAATCTGACTAAAATGTTGAGTTTACTAAAAATAGTTCATTATTGGTAAAATGTTAAAATAAATATTTGAGATTACTAATAAAAATTAAGTAATATTACTCGAAATGTTTGAGACGTTTCATTGGGCATGCGCAATGATGCACAACTCCCCTCCCCCACACTTTGCTGAAGCTCATGGACTGAAGATGGTTTCAGCATCCACCGATTAAGGTAATTAATTAAGGCATATTTTTGTTTTTCTTGTTTGTTAGTTTTAATCATTCAACACTTCTATTGACATTACTTTGTAGAACATGCTAGGAACGTTTAAACTTGTCTTTACATAATCATCTTTTGGACCGTTTGTAGCTTTGAACACCTCGTGTTGGATACCAACATCTAAAATGTTATTTTGCACTTTACATCTGTAAAATCGGATTGCCGGTAAATTATTTAAAAATGATTTATTTTTGTTAATTTGTGTAAACAGTGTAACTTAACTCGTCTATAATTGCCATGCGTTATAAAATCTAGCCATTTTCATCGTGGTGTGGTGTGGCGGGGGTTCGCGAGTCGTTGGAAGGAAGGAAGTAAAAAAACGGGATATGGGAGGCAAAAAAATCGAGAAGAAAAAAAAAACGGGACATGGGAGACAAAAAAACTGCGCGCGAAAATACAAAAGTAAGGTTAATTACACAGCCGGTCTGAATGTCGCCAACGCGTGCACTGCGCGTGCATCTTGCGTTGTAGGCAGCGTTAAAGTGTAGGTTACTGAATAGTACAGATTAAAGCTGCGTGTTTTAGTTTTAAAGAAATAGTTCACAAAACAGTTTTCATATGACTTGCATGATCATTTTATTTTTTCAATAGTATTGTTCATTGTTAAAGTTGTGGATTAATTCATTTTATTGGTAAAAATGTAATGCTAAATGTGCATGTGAACTTCATTGCAAGTTACCTTGCCTTTAACTTAAGTAATTAATTAATTTTTTTTTTCTTGTTCGGTTTTCTGTTGATTGCCTTCTGCCATGCAGTGGACTTGTAAGTATTGCTTCTTTACATCTGAAAAGAGGGCACGATGTCTTAAGAATTATCGCATAAACCATACTCAGATTGTTCCAATACCATGCCTCCACTCAGATTGCCCATGTACTTTTGTCATTTAATGCACTGAAAGTACATCTTTCAAAAATCCATCCCCCACAAACAAGTGTGTTATCAGGGAGGTCTAGTAATGGTGTAGTATGTTACAAATGCCATGTTTGTGATTTAGTGGAGCTATGCAGTGAATCTTATTATTTTGCTCATTTGCGTACTCATTTGAGGAATAATGAAAGTGCAATGATAAAGAAAATGTAGTTGTCTTTATTGTATAGTCTGTGTATGATCGTTAACCTCATTCTCTGTTTTTCATAGTCATCTGATGTAACTTGTGTGCACACTACAGTACTTCATGGCCTTCCAATCCTCCTGGGGGTGATTCTATGGAATTTTTCAGGACATACTTTGTAAGTATATGTTGGTGTTTACTTCTTTATTTGTGCTAATGCTAAATTGTGTATTAGGGTGCATTAGAGTATAGATCAGTTGAAGAGTACACAGTTCTTTGTCTCTTGACCTAGCCAGCATCTCAGTAATCACTTTCAATGTGCAGAAATGTAGGGAAGACATTACTAAAATAGTCTTTGTGATCATAGTCATTCAAATGTAGTTTGATGAAATGACAATAATACTAACAGTGGAGGCTAACACAGAAGAGGATAAATTGTTGAATAAAGTTTGTTTTTCTGCAAGCAAAGTATTCCTGTGTCTTCAAGATTACATTTGAACAACTATGATCACATGGCCGGTTTTAGCAATGTCTTTACTATCTTTCTGGATGTTGAAAGTGAAAATGATGTGGAAAACTGGGCAGGGAAACTCAAGATATTATAATTGGTATCTTGTGTAAAACAGTATAAAGGTAATTAATGCCAGAATTTACATTTTACAATCAACTTTCCCTTTAAAACAAGATCACACTTTCTTATGCTTCATGCTTACACAGGACACTGTTCCAAGGTATGGAGAAATTACCACTTGTTACTTTTCTCTGTTTAGGATTCAGATGTGAATGTAGACCTGAGTGCAGCTGATGTTGGCCTGCTCACAGTTTTACCAGAAGACATGCCTGCCCAAACTCCACATGCCCTTAATGTCAACTCATTAATAATAGTATTATTAATGATTAATACTCATTAATAGTATTCTCGAGGGAAAAATTGTGGTTGGTGATGTCCCAAACTTGCCACATGCTGTATGTTTTTCACAAATGAAATGTTACAAAGATTTAAAATTATTATTTTTTTTAAGTGTTTTTGCAGTTATTTGATGTCAAGTGGCAGTTATTGATTAGGTCTCCATGCTATTTAAGTAGAAGTATATATTTAGTATTTCTTCTGCATTGTTCTTAAAACTCTGTTTATTGTTTATTTAAAAAATTCAGAGTTTTAGATTGTGATGAGTGTCTTTTGTCTTTTCTGTTAGCAGTACTGGGGGGAAAAAATCGTTCACTTTACCTTAAAAAACTTTGGAAACTGATTGCACATAGTTTATGTTGTCATTACTTAAAATGGAATATTAACTTAATATAGTAGGCTTACTTAATTTTTTTCTGTAATATTAATCAGTATTATATATTAATTATTAATAAACATTTAGAAGTATATTAACTTAAATTTACTTATACTTACTTGATATTTATTAATAAATTTACTCAGAAATAATAAATTCAGCTTACCTGTAGCTAATTATTAACCTAACTTAGATTTTTGCCTTAAGTTTACTTTGGAAACCGACTGCCTTATTTTTTCAAAGTTTTTTTAAGTAAACTGAACTTATTTCGAATTTACAGTGAAGTATGGTTGCTGATTGATTGTTATTGTTTTTTTTATTGTACATAAATACATGATCACTGAGAAAACATTGCAGAACTTGATATCATTGATCATATCAACTACTATTAAAGGGGGTAACAGTTGCATCAATACCTTTGACCCACCCATATTCCCAATCTGCAATATCTGTTCTGCCTTGATAACCTGTTATACTAGATAAGATTACCAGGGCATATGATTCATTTTTATTGTACTGTATTCTAAAGTACTTGAAGTAAGCATTCTTTTCTGTAACAGCAGGCATATTTATCCATTCGGTGCAGAATTGTTAACAATATTTGATTTGCTCATACAGATCTGTACACTGCTCAACCATTTTTGAATAGTAAAATTCAGCCATCACCTGATAACCTCTACACACATGTGTTCAGTATTACAAGCAGGGGCTGTTCTAGGCTTTTTTTAGGGTGGCTTCAGCCACCCTGTCTGTGATCTCAGCCACCCTAAAACTAAAAGTATAATTTTTACTTTCATAAATAAACAATAAAAATTATGTTAAAATGCAGGACATGTCGTCGATGGGAAAGAAAATTATCAGTTTGATCCAAGAGTGATTTTTTTTTTTACTTTATTCGAACTGAGAAGCACACGTACATGCAGCATGCACATGCAGTCAGAGCTGGATTCGTTTATCTATAACCTTAATTGGCGGCAACCAAAAGCAGTGAAATTTCAATATTCTTATTACCAGAGTTGATAGCACATACAACATATTAATGCAAACAATCCATTCAATACTAAATAAAAATAACATTTATTGATTTGGTCTTTGTCTTGTGAATATTTTTATATTAATGACTGCATTCATTGGACACACTGTTTGTAGAGAATGCACACAAATGATGAACTGATTTGATTCAAGACTGGCATCATTACATCATGCATAAAATTTTGGTGTCCACTTCTGCCATTTTAAATAATACCATAACTTTTGGCTTACCATGTAGTCATATAATATATAATATAAAACTCTTCTTGTTTTCAATTCTCACTGAGGGCTAAGCCCCCTAAATATGAAATCCTAGAACCTCCCTTGGTTACAAGGTTTTTTCTTTTCTTTTCATAATTACAACCTGAAATCTGAAAAGTCACAATGTTCCAAAAATCACGTGGAAAAATGCATGAAATGCAATCAACTACATTCAAGACTAAGCAGCTTACAGAACTGCTGGAGATAGGTGGAGTGTATGCATATGTGTCTTGCATTTAGAAAACCTATGTCAGCCTCCTATCTTTGGAAGGTTAAAGCTGATAAGGAGTGCTGAGTGGCAGAAAGAGGGATAACACCTAACGCAAAATTAACCTATCCTTGCTGGCCACCGTATCACCCCACACTCAGCTGATGCAATTCTCACCCCCTCCCCCTCTATAATCTGTGCCGCACTTTAATCTTGGCTATATGATACACTGGTCTTGCACTGGCTTTACAAAGCACATCGAAATGCATTTTTATAAACATACTCAGGTATCAGAGATGCAAACTTCCAAAAAAATGAGTGGCGCAACTTTTGAAGTAAGGGCAATTTATCACGCCACTCTTGACTAACTAGAAGGTATTTAACGAATCCTCATTTGAGACAAAGTCACAACAGTTCCCAAAATGACTACAAATACAGAAAACCTTTGCATAAAAAACATCTTTCCTTATTTGTGACCCAGAATCCTTGACAAAATTATCATGCTTGTTTACATATCAGAGTGGAAAACTAACAAGAGTGAATTATACTCCTCAAATTTTTGGGCTTGAATTTACAAACAATTATGTGCCTCATGAGATAAATTTAGCACCAAAAAGGTGCCTTTGCCCAGACACACCCTCTGCAGAATAAAGCAAACGTACAATCCATTAAATCCTTTAACAGTACGCATTTAAAAATATTAATATAGTATTTACCTTCTTGTGTCCCAATAAGTCAAACTGAAGTGCACTACCGTGCCGGATGAAATACAAAGTCCCAGCCACTTAATTATTGAGGAGGGGTTAATTTCTGTCTCTAGTTCCAACTCGTTGCATAATTGATACGGTGCAGTACCACATGGAGAATATTGTATGTGTGAATGTACGTGTGTGCGCGTGCGAGGCTTACACGAATAAGACCTAATGCTGACTAATGCTCATTTTCCAAAAAATATAATCGAAACCGGCTGCTCATACAGCTTCTAACGATGAGCTTGCATTCTACTATGGGTTTTCAGAACCGCCATTGTGTGGACAGCTCCCGCCAATCAGAATCAACCAAGGCACAAGTTATAGCTCACGTTAGTTCAAAAACAATGTGTGCAGCACATTATCATTTTAATTTTCTGATAGGCGTGCAAGTCGTAATATTTCATCATATGAGAATACATTAATGGCGGGCAGATATAGCCTATATAACCCTGTACGTAGGTTATTCTATGCCGATTTACACGGCTTGTTCAAAAAGCCAACATTAAACACAGCGTTAGTGAACCTCTCCCTAATATCTAATCTCACCAGTGTGCTAGAGAGTGAATTGATTTTTTTTCACCTATATTGTTTACATCGATACATTATCATAAGGTTATTATTTATAATATGCTGTATTTTTTCATTGGCCGCCTAGTCGGATATCCTATTCATCTCAACCTTTAAAAGTAACGCAACTGATCCGATTATACAGGTAGGCAATATCCTTATTACAAAGCTTGCCATTGCGCACTCCTAATATCCAGTGTCGAATGAATTATTGCAGTATTAGTTAGTGTGAGCCATTAATTACATGAACATTGTTTTTGCCTTAACCTAATGTCGTCGGCTAACACACCGTCACACCCATTTGAAATTAAAATATTAAACTTACCTAGTATGATCCAGAGGGATCCTGCCACTAGAGCAAAGGCGAACATGGTTTGTGTCATTGAGATAGCAGTCTCAGCAGCATGCCGCACGTATTTCAAGTCGCAGATGTTAAATGCGAGATTACATTGAGGAGTGAAGTAGGCTGGAGCTCTCACCAGTGGCAGTAGGGGAGAGCGGGGCATGGCCTAACGCGGAGCACGTTATACCAGACTTTATTTAGTAGTTCCCACATATACTAGTATGACGAATTTTCATTATTGTTTGCCATGAACAATGAGTTTTAAAAAATTGCACCAAAATTTACATCCTGAAAGATATTAAGGGAAGATCATTTTACCATAAGAAGTAAAATTTCACAAAGATGTCTTAGCTGTGTTTAGTGTTAATTTAAAATTAGAAAAATTTATTATAATTTTAATATATTACATCATCTCTAAATGCTTCTATAGATTGAAGAAATTAGTAGTCAGTTCTAAATGTCAGTTGTATACAGGAGGCAAATTGTCAGAAATTGCAGCACTATTAAAATAGCCATGTAAGTTCACACAATTCCCTTTAATGATTACAAAAACTGCAGCAGGAGAAATTAGCCAAGAAAGTTTTGTGAATGACAGGACACAAAGTAATGAGGTACAATAGCTGTGTATAGCTATCATGTGATGGTCCAGAGATTTAACACAGTGAAAAAAAAATAATGAAGCAAGAGTGATAGAGAATCTCTGTGGCAGTTGCTCCTGTCATTACAAAAGTTTTTAGAGATAGTCTAAGAGATAGAGATAGTCCAAATTTACATCATTTGGCAGATGCTCTTATTCAGAGTGACCTACAAAAGTGCTTTTAAGTCTCTATCATTGAATATTAACTCTGGTTCACTAGGTTCCAGGCTTAAGATTCCAAAAAAAAAAAAGAAGTATTTATTTGTTTGTTTGTTTGCACACACAACAAACAGGAGAAATAGGTCTTCAACTGTCCTTTGAAGATAGTTGGTGACTCAGTTGTCTGGGCCTTGGTGCCAGAATAGAAAGGAGTCTTGTTGTATACAGTACTTACCTCTTACCCTGAGAGATGGTGGGACCACTGCTCATGCTGGAAACTCTGAGGGTGCGAGTTACAGTGCAAGGAGTGATGAGGGCTTTGAGGTAAGAGGGAGCTGGTCCATTTTTCGCTTTGTAGGCAAGTATCAGTGTTTCGAATTTGATGCGTGCAGAATACTGGAAACCAGTGGAGGGATCGCAGCAGCGGGGTGGTATGTGAGAACCGAGGCAAGTTGAAAACAATTCGTGTAGCTGCATTTTGGATCATCTGCATAGAACAAATTGTGTTCATATGTAGACCTGCCTGCAGTGCATTGCAGTAATCCAGTCTTGAGATGACAAGAGACTGAACAGTACCTGAGTACCTGAGCAACATATGTGGATAAAACCATAGTTTATCTTGTATATTTTTTCATTAAATTATATTAATTTAGAGGGGTATATTAAGCTGTCATATGGTCATGTTACAAAATAACCCTCATGTTATAATGTTTTGTAGATCTAACATTTCACTTCTCTTCTTTCCAGGTAAATTTAAGTCATAATACAAGACCACATATTTGTAACAGACCTATATCAAAATAATGTAAGAGTCCTATTTTCTAGTATTTTTCAACAAACTACAGAAAACAAACAAACAAAAATTTAGAGTTTAAGAAAATGAAGAAAACATATTAAATATCGATTCATTGTTAAGGAATAGATGGAGTTTTGGTTCATCCTGTCATGCAAGTAATTCAGGCAATGAATATCACTGTTAGATTAGTTGAAAACAGTTTGAATTCATCCATTAAATTCATGGAGATTAAGTTCTCCACCATTTGCTGTTTTCTATCTATATTTTATTTATTTGTTTGTTGCATGCTTGTTTAATTGTATTTAGCCACATTTCCTGATATTTGTTATCACCCTTCCATCTTGACCTTTCTAAGATGAACAAAAAGAAAGAAAAAAAATTAAATGCTTAAACAAATGTTTATTTGTTCATCTGACATGGATAACCTACATTTAATTTAGAACTGTAATAGTTCAAGCAGCATTTTTTGACAGCAACAATGACAAAAAACTCTGTCAAAGCTGGAGGGACTGACAAAAGTATTGATTTTTTCATGAACATAGTAATACTGACTGAAAAGCAGAGTAAAGCTAACTGAAGCACAGTCTGATGGATGCACAAGATGGTGCCTCGGGGTTATAAGCTCATGCATTACTGCTGCTTACTGCTGTCTAACACCACTTGTTGAGCAAAAGCAGAAACAGGATTTACTACCAGACATGACAATGGCATTTACTTTAGCTGTGGCTTGTCATGTTTAATGCATGTGAACTGAAGAGGGCTTTGGCCAAATGCATGTTGTGACTAAATTGAACTTCATGTCTTGGCCATGTCTGTAAGCTCAGATAAATATAGTTAGCATTAATTCCTGTGATCCCAAAGTCACAAAATTCTGGACAGAACAACTGCTAAATAGACCAGATTTTCCTCGTGCCTAATTTCTCCTCTTGAAGATGGGAGTCTGATGCATTTGATCTTCAATGGATCAAACTTTCCATGCTAGTTCGAGTAGACACTTCATTAACTGTCACTAACCCTAACCCTAACCCTAGTCCATAATAAATATTAAGCACTTAAATTCATGTAAATATTTCAAAGATTCTACTTTTGAATCAGGTTGTGGTCAGTTATGAAAATTTTGTTTAGAAAATACTGCAAAATTAAAGCAGTTTTACAGGCAATGGAAAAGCTTATGGCACAAGAAGACATGAGAAAGAAATCTTGAAAGGAACGAGACTCCAAAGGAAACCCAGACTCATCTGGGTTACATTGTATAGTGTGATTATAAGTAAATTATCTTTTATAGTTGTATATTATATTTTCTGGAGTAAAGTTCATATGGCAGAGGTGTCCCACCTCACCCATTCAGTAATTCCTAGGAGAAATCAGCTAGGGTTTCAGGCATTAGAAAGTATGGTTTGTAGGTGTGAAATGTCACAGTGTTGGCTATGGAAAATGTACAGGGGCCATCAATGTCAGCTTCATGTTGGGGAGAAAGTGAGGGCAGGGGAATTGTGGGGATTTCCTTTTGGATCAGTCACAAGAAAAGACCCTGAAGCACATCTTTGACCAACAGATGATTATTGGTACCAAAGACCTGTAGGGAATTGCTGTTAATGTTGACTCATTATATGACTGGCCATTTAGTGGCAGTAACACTGAACCGTATCATGCCCTGTTTCTGTTGGCCACACATTTGTGGCTTTGTTCATAGGTGGTGTATGGCATGTGTCTTCCACTGAGATTCTCACGATCCTTACAAGAATTAGTAGAACAAACTTTGTGTTAGTATACATGGACTGGGCATTGTGGAAGCACTTTTCTGAGGTATCTTCTTAGTCAGGAACTTGGAAGAAGTCCTGTGTCTTGAGGCAGTGTTGTAGATGGTTTATCCTCCCATTGTGTCCTAACAATTGTAACATCTAACAGCAAAAACCTGAGAGCCATCCACACAATTGAATAACATACTTGAATTTGCTTGAGGCCTGAAACGAGATAATGTCACATTACGAGGGCAGGTGCACAGAAAGAGGCAATGGACTTTGAATAGACCAATTCAATGTCCTGAAAACACTGAGAGAGGTGATTCCTGGGGCTCTAGTGATGTTAGTTCCCAAACAGGAGCAGCTGGGACTAGAGATATGGCCCTTTTTACCCAAGTCCTTTGTGCTAACCACCTCTCCCCATCTCGAATAGGAGGGGTGCAAGGGGAAAAATGTCAGGGATAAATTCAAATGCATGGCATAGAGCAAACAAAGAGTCCCAAGGTGTTTGGAAGAGCCCTGTAGACGGTGCCTAAGATGAGACAGTCTGCTCTTGTAAGGACTTTATAAAACTAACTGTGATATCTGGGATCCTTGAGATGGGCAGGACTCACAGCAATCTGGGCTTCTACTTAGGGCTTGGGCAAGTGTGTCCAAAAAAATATAATACAGCAGTGATTTAGGTTTGAGACGGGAAAACATCCGGTCTGGTAGATGGAACCATGCTTTGGAGTGGACTGAACCATGCTTTGGGGTGCGAAGGGTAAAACGTGTTTTGTACAAAGGCCCAACCTTTTTCTCCCTTTTGTTCTACAGACTGAGGAGTCTCGTAAGACAAGGCTAGCATGCTGTACCTCAGTCAAGAGCTCTTAGTATGTGAATTTCTTTATGTATGTTTTATTTGTCTTTTAAACGCTACGATAAATTCTGTGTTTTTGTTTGTGTAAACGTATCTAAGAATAGGAAAATGCCAAAAAATACACACAAAAAATGTCATGAAACGCGGGGATAAAACAGACCCAAATGCAAGAAGCTTAACGAAAACAGGTTTTAATAACTAAAAAACACGAAACAGGAACACAGACTCAAGACAGGACGACAACAAAAGACAACAGCAGGACAAAAAACGAAAGACAACAGAGGATTCCGCACTGCTCAAGGCAACGCGGCTCAACTAAATAATACAAATAATTAATCAGACACATGAGGGACAGGTGTGCAGAGGCAGGGTGGAAGAGACAAGGGCATGGCAGACACGTGAACACAGAATGTAAACACAAAGCACATGGCCAAAGTCCTGACAGAAAAAATTAAAGAAATACACTTGTATCCCAAGTCTTCCTTCCTATGCACTCACAAGGGTTCTACACAGACTATTATTATTCTGATTATTAATGTGGATTATTTGGTGTAACCATTATCAAAGAGGATAACAATGCACAACATACATCCATTATCTCTCAAAAATATTTTGTCTGCTCATTATTATTATAGAACTTTTTTATCAACATTACTTAGCTTATTTATGTCTATATTTTTGATATAATATCTGTATGTTTGAAACGGGGGGGCATGGTGGCTAAATGGTTAGCACATTTGCCTCACCAACCTCATGGTAGGTTGACTGGCATCTCTGGAAAATTGTCCGTAGTGTGTGATTGCGTGAGTGAATGAGAGTGTGTGTGTGCCCTGCGATGGGTTGGCACTCCGTCCAGGGTGTATCCTGCCTTGATGCCCGATGACGCCTGAGATAGGCACAGGCTCCCCATGACCCGAGAGTAGAAAATGAATGAATGTTTGAATAAATTATGGCATGAAGTATGTTTGCATCTTGTATTGCAAGTCAAGTAAAGAAGCATTTATCGTCATTTCAACCATATATAGCTGACAGAGTATATTGTGAAATGAGACCATTTCTCCAGGACCATGGTGCTACATAGAACAAAGACAGAACTACATAAAACAACACAGAGCTAAGGACTTAAGTAAGGCAATCATAGCCACATAAACTGCATCTGTGCAACCTGGTGCTCACAGTGCAAGACAAAAGTCATGTGTTACTGTCTCTAAAAAGTGTCTTTCAAGACAGACAATTGGTAGCCCAGCAACAGGGCCATGCATGCCCAGTGCTTATTGTTACACTTCACACTTACACTTGGGGTGCAAAAGTCGGTCTGGTCCGAGCCTGGGGTGTACTCCCTCCACACACTCTTACTAGTTAATTCATTTCCCAAAATTACTTCCACACCCTCCGCTGGCAATAAAGATCACACTCCCATAATCAACTTCCCATTTATTAAAGGAGATTAAAAAATAACTTTATGCAGTGCAACATAGAGTCCATGAATCAAAACTTTTTTTTACCAAAATGGCAGTATAGACACTCACACTTTCTCTCGATAGAGAAATAAATCCTTCAGAAATAAATGGGGCGTCTTAGTCATTTTTCATATCATTCTACAATTTCCCACAGCTTTTAGAACAAAGATTTAACAACTCCTCTGAAGGAGCATTACAAAATTCCTCAGTCATAATTCAATAATTCTATATTCAACCCGACTGACCAACAAAATGATTAAAAAAGATTCAGTAATCTATAATGATGAATAATTAGTAATAATAATTACAGTAGCTGAGCCTCCCTAATACATACAAAATATTCAGCAAATGAAGCAAATACTGATGGCATAGAATTGAACAAACAGTCCAGAACCACCAACATGGCAGCACATTTGAACCTGGGGACACACACATAAAAAAACTAAAACATAAAACAATGCAAAGCATAACCACAACCTAGCACTTACAATAAACATAATTTTAGACCACAAGAATTCACCTCCTTCCGCTAATCCAAACAGATTTTGATGCTCCAGACATCTTCTGCAAACTACCAAATAAGAGTAATAAATGAATCGATTTGTTGTTATTGAAATCCAAAACAAAATTTAGACAAGCCCTCATATGCCTAGCTCAGAGATGCACCATTAAAGAGAGATGAATTGATGAATTAGCTCAAAAAGAATTTATTACATCCATAATCAATGAAACAAGTATCAACGTTCAATAATGTTGGTTAGTAATGATTGTGAATAAATGAGTAGAGGGTATTAACAGAATGCATGAGGGCACAACAAACAACAACATTAAAACTGGAGTGTGAGCCTGCAAAGCAGCAGCATATAAGAGCAAAGAAAGAGAGACATCTCAAGTACCTTTATTTTGTCTCAACCTGTGGGGCCAGTGTTGAGAAATCGAATCAAGTCCTAAGTCCTATATACTTAAAATACATATACAATAATTGGAAGACAGGTACATAACTAAAGCTTTGCTCCCTCCTTTTGTAGCTTTTATTATTTGAGGTACCAACAAAAAGCTTGCAAAAAGCTTAATTATTTAGAATAATTATATTTCTTATCTTAGCAGTAGGCTATCACGAAGGCTATCACAGTAAAGTTGTGTATGTGGGATTCAAGTGAAATAATCACACCAAGGTCTTTTACTGCTGCACATATGATCACATGATGATCAGCGAATTAGAAAGCTTGGATGCATTTTCTCAGTTGGTGCTTCACTGAGTAGAGTAATAGTGTTCAGTGTAGAGTGCTGCTCGGTTAACATAAGTTTGTGATTATGCTGGCACCTAATGTCAAAGTTGGGGAACTGCTAACTCTGCCTAAGGCATCCAGACTTTCCACTACATACAGTAAATCTACACTCTCTCTATCCACCTGGGAGCTAACACCACAAATAAAACTTATGATGATGGAAGAATTACAAAATATCTAACACTTAACACACTAAACAAGCTGAATGTTTGCTGTGTGTGAGTGTTTAATGTACCTTAGTCAAAGATTTGTTGTTTTATTATAGACATATGATGTGGAGGGCCTCTGCTTGGCTTTGCTTGCTAATTTCGCACCCTCTCTTTCCACTAAAAACACAAAGAGACAGAAATAGGTTGAAGGGTGTTAATAATTCAGAGGTGAGATTATTACAACTTACCTCTATCCCAACTTAACAGATAACATGGAAGAGCATTTCCAGATAACATGCGAAGATTTATGTCATTCTGCAAGCTAGTTGTCTTGGCATTTCCTTAGCAAACAAGAGTGAATATCTTTTGTGTATCTGGACTAGAAACAAATAAAATTGTCATTAGCAGGTGATTTAATTCTATTGTATTTTATTTGTATAGCGCTTTAAACAATAGACATAGTCTCAAAACAGCTTTACAGAAATATTAAAATTCAAAATTAAGAGAAGAAAAGAGTAAAGATTACAAAGTTTAAAATGTAATTTATATTTATCCATAATGATAATTAGGTAATGATAGGTGATGCAGGTAATGCCGCATAGAATGTTACAGCAGATGTAGCTTTTGTTTGGTATGTAATGAATTGTCAACCCTACAAAAAAAGGTTGTTTCCACTGATTCTTTGGTTCTGCTGAACAAAAAAATTCTCAAGAACCATATAGCTTGAAAACTCTCTATAATAATATGAGGAGGAGAGGAACCTTGAGAGGATCCTCACAGAGAACCATAAAGTATTATTATAAATAATGTTCTTTTTTACAAATATAGCTTTGTATAGCAAGAAGGGGTTGTGTAACCAGGAGCTTTAGAGCAACTTAAAAATCAATGTCATTTCTAAGTTCACTAGTTTTAACACTAATTCTTTCCTGTCAAAGCCATCAGATGTTCAATGATGGATACCAAAGTGCAAAACCAACCGTGGCAATAGCAGCCAGCATAGTTCAGTCTATAACAGTCCCATGGGTTGTCAAGCTGTCCAAATGGAGCCATCCCCAGAGGCAGGGTGTCCTGATAAATGTATCAGGCAGGTCCAGAGAGAAGAAGCAGAAAAATAATTTAATTTTTAATCTAATTTAATCTAATTTGTCTAATTTTTATTCCATTAACTTAATATTATTTTGTACCTTTTTTTTTCTAGTGTAAATAGCAATTTTTATTTTTTTTTTTTATCAAGGACACTTGTAAAAAGCATTTCACTACATGTTGTACTGTGTATGATTGTGTATGTGACAAATAAAATTTGAATTAGAATTTTTGAGTTTGATCTAAGTGCATTATAAATCCTCACAATGTAATATACAGAGGAAACACATTTCCCAGGCCTCCAGGAAAAGCTGTTCCTTCTGTAATTTAGCTTAAACCTGTTATACATAATAAATGCCATGTAAATACATCACAGACATTTCTGTAATATACAGTAGACACAAATTCTCAGGCGTCCTGGAAAGTCTGTACCCCCTGTGGTTTCAGATTTATGTGTCAGAAGTGTCACGATTCCCTGTTGGAACACCAGGGGGAGATTTCAGCAGTCATTTTCTTTATTCCCCGCCATGTTTCTTTATTTGTGTTGTATATGCAGTGTTGTATAAAGTAGTAGAAAACAATACTTGAGTAAAAGTACAAGCATCGTACTAGAAAAAGACTTTGGTTGAAGTGAAAGTCACCTTTTAGAATATTACTCAAGTAAAAGTCTTAAAGTATCTTATATTTACTGTACTTAAGTATCAAAAGTGATTTTCTGATAGTTAATGTACTTAAGTATTTGAAGTAAAAGTAAAAAGTAAAATTTCAGTGATTTTCGGTAGGCATAAGGGGTTTTAGCTCTCAGTGAGAATTTAAAACAAGAAGAGTTTTATATTATATATTATATGACTACATAGTAAGCCAAAAGTTATGGTATTATTAAATGGCAAAAGTGGACACCAAAATTTTATGCATGATGTAATGAGGCCAGTCTTGAATCAAATCAGTTCATGTATGTGTGCATTCTCTACAAAGTGTGTCCAATGAATGCAGTCACTATAATAATAAACAAGTATTCACAAGACAAAGACCAAATCAATAAATGTTATTTTTATTTAGTATTGCTATTGCATTAATATTTTGTTTGAGCTATCAACTCTGGTAATAAGAATAGTGAAATTTCACTGCTTTTGGTTGCCGCCGTTATAGATAAACGCCTCCAGCTCAGACTGCGCGTGCACGCTGCGCGTGCCTGTGCTTCTCCGTAGAGCGTGTGGACGTGTGTAATGTAATCTAGTAGCAGTTTTTACTTAAGTACGGTAACGAAATATTTTTACTCCGTTTCATTACAACACTGTGTTGTGTATGTGTGTCACGTGTGTTGCCAGGTGTGTCGTTCCTAATTAAAATAAATTCAATTCAATTTATTTGTATAGCACTTTTAACAATTTCCCATTGTCTCAAAGCAGCTTTACAGAAGTATGGAAACAGAAGAGAGAAGAAAATAAATATATAATCATAAGAAGAAAAATAAGAATAAAAATAATTAAGTGAATTATTTTTATTCTTATTTTTCTTCTTCTTTTCTTCTTCTTATATTTAAAATACTATATACCAACCCTCTTCTTATACTTATTTAAAATACTATATATATCTATCCCTATCACTAATGAGCAAGCCAGAGGCAACGGCGGCAAGGAAAAGCTCCCTGAGATGATAGGAAGAAACCTTGAGAGAAACCAGGCTCAGAGGGGAACCCATCCTCATTTGGGTGACACTCTACAGCAAATAGTGTAAATATAAATGAAGTAATTTCTACAACAGTTTATAATAGTGCAGCCGAGAGATCCTGAGTAACTCTGAGTTCAGCACAGACCTGATTGCTGATAAAGAACAGACCATACAGCTCTCTACAGTCTCTGGGCGGCTTCATTCACAACAATCCCATGAGACACTGGCTGACCATGCAGATCAATCCCTGGCAAGGTGACCATCAGGCGACGAGACTAGCCAGCGGTAGAACATCAGGATTGATGAAGTCGCTCCGTAAGAAAAGACGATTGGGCTAGGAACTCAGAACACCGGGAGCTCCAGAGTGGCATATATAGCTTGACAGAGAGTGAGAAAAATTGTTAAGTATGACTGTAATCAGGTTATGGACAATGTAAATTATGTGCAAAGTGCAAGCAGGGACTCTGGCAAGACTAGCTATGACAGCATACCGAAAAGGCTAAAGCCAGAAGGCGTGACAGACATGAGGGCTTCCTGGGATGTAAAGCATCCCACCACTCCACAGTCTACGGAAATGAGTGACTTGCGAGGGTCGTAAGCCAACAGCATCTAGACATCAGACATATGTTTATATCCTTGTTGCCTCACATTGTTTCCAGGTGTTTTTTCCCATATGTCTGTAGCCTGTGAATTTTAATAAATTCCTGTTTTTTTCACTATCCCTGTGTATGGGTCTGATTTCTCTTCCTTGGAGGCATTTGTTTTCCAGACATTAAGAGACTGTTCTACAGTACAACTGAACCTTGTTATACATTATGAATGCCAGGTACTGTACATACATCACCTGTCAGGACTTCTGCTTGGACATTCTCTTCGGGAACATTAGAGAGCGTTCCTTACCTGTTCGTAATTGACTCATTATGATTTAAAAAAAAGTGACGTGACATACGGCTAAGTATGGTAAACCATACTCAGAATTCATTCTCTGGATTTGACCCATCCAAAGTGCACACACACAGCAGTGAACACACACCCAGAGCAGT
>NC_062538.1:12930747-12948247 GCF_022655615.1 Tachysurus fulvidraco | reverse complement strand
TTTGTCACAGCTGAACTGCTGAGGCAGCACAAACCATCTTCTTCACTTCTTGTACTCTGTACATCTGTTAATGAGTGAGTTGATGTAGTCGAACATTTACTTAATAAATATGTCAGACTTTTACCGCTCTCTTCCCTCTCATCCTCCCTCTCTCCCTCCTTATGGTCTTCTCCTCCGTGTCGGATGTTTCTCAGGGCTCACTGCGAAATAGCAATTAGTTTTAGATTTACACCACAACGACAGTCACTGGTATATAAGTAGAGGTTAAACACACAATTTACATATTAATTTCATGATTCATTTAATCAATGATTTATGTGGATATAGATTGCTTTTAATCTGCCACTCCGAGGCACCGTTCTCACGCACACTTTCTCTCTCCTCCTCTGCTCACCAAGCATGACAGAATAGAGTGGTGTGTAGGAGCACTCACTCTGTCCCTTCTTCCCTCCATCTCTCTTTCTCTATCTCGCTCTCTCCTCTCTCAGCTGTACAGTGACTTTGAGAAGAATGCAAGTCAAACAGCCCTCCTAAGTGGTTTAATTTTTCAGTGCGTGCACCGATCCTGACACTCTTTCCGAACACCACCATATCTTTTCGCACTCTCTCTTCTTTTGGTTTCTCTTTCTTTCCCTGGTTAAAGGCATGCTAATGAGAGCAATGGCAATGGTGATTTGTGGTACTGGTTGGATGTTTATAACAGATTGCTCATATGAAGGCTAGCACAGACTTAATTGAATTGTGATTAAGACACGTTTACTCGTTTTGAACGGCTCATTGATGGAGAGAACAAGGGAATATGTGCAGGAGGAAATCATGGAAGATGCACTGGTGACATTTGGCTGTATAATATTTTATAATGGAAAGGTATTGGAAAGCTATTAGACCACAAATTATTTTGTGGTGACAACCTGTATCCATTCCAGCTATTATATATAATGATTCAAATATATATATATATATGTGTGCGTGTGTGTGTGTGTGTGTGTGTGTGTGTGTGTGTGTGTGTGTGTGTATACACACATATACATATACATACATACAAAATGTAAGCATAAAACATTATTGTGCTTAATGGTATTTATGAATGACCTGATTTGTTCAGGTCAACAATCATCTGATTCTTTTGTAGTGCCATGGTTTTTACAAATAATAATAATAATGATCTAATTCTTAAATTAAAATGGACATGTTTAACTGCTAAAAAATAATATGACAATATGACAGGAACAACAATTTGTGTTTATTAGAAGAAATAAGGAAGAAATTCCTTAGAGGTATCAATAATTGTCGTATTTTCAGAGAAGGTCCTGTAGAAAGATAATAGTTTATTCTATTATTTGAAAGGAAAATTTGATTGATTTAAGTGTGATATACGGACAACATTGTATTTGAAATTTACATACAGTATGATGGTAATTAATTTATTTGAGCTTTTTGAAAGAGTCATACAGTAAAGATTACAACTCATCTTGGCACAGAAGGAACAAACTGAAATGATTTATTAGAGTTGACATCAATAAGTCAATGCAGGGTTAGAGAGAGCAGAGAGAAGCAGAGAGAGAAAGTGAAAGACATTAAGAAGAAGAGAAAGCCAAATAGAAAGAGATGTAAGGTGCAGAAAGGTGTGTGATTACTGCTCATCCCATGGAAGGTAAATAATAGGCTTTAATTATTTGTTTGTGGAGCTGTTGAAAGCCTGGGCTGATATTATCACTAGAACTCCACAGCTGCTATGGCGTGTGTCTGTGAATGTTAAAGGTGTTAATGGAGTTGTGTGTGTATGTGCATCTTTGTTTTATCAGCTCCTGGCAAAGGCACAGTAGACAGAAGACAGGTAATAGGGCCTTGTTAGCCTTGCTGCCCACACCATCTATTTTATAGTGTTCCTCTAGTTGACTGATTCTGATAGTGTGTATTATAATTAGCACACCATTATCACATTTTTCCATGAGCTTCTATACATTGAATATGCTTTTTTAAGAAGACAAAAATTATGTGATGTGTAAAAAAAATGTTGTATACAGTGTCATGCATATGAAAATGAACAGAACACATTATTTTAAGAATATTCTAACAGAATGGTCTCATAATTATAAATTTGCAAGAATTGATGAATCTTGTGATTTATATGTATATATATATACATATATAAAATACCATAATAGTGTACCATAACATATGTATATTTAAGTGTCTAATTTCAAATCATTTTGCCTCGAGCTTGCTGCCAGGCTGGCACACACTCATGTTGGCATGAGGACAGCGGGGGTTTGAGGAGAGACATTCATGAGCCTCTCACCTGCCTTAAAGCTCAGCTCTGGATCGTCTCAGAATCATTGCCACTACTGGCTTTTTACAAGCTCTCTGTAACCCATAACACAAGTATTGGTCCATACGTGTGGGTGTGTGCATGCACTTTTTGCAATGCTTGTCGTCAGACTTGTGTTTGTGCCACAGAAACATGCTCCACAACCACTCCAGCTCATTAATTTTCTCCTCAAAGTTTCCTGCAGCTGGCCCTGGCACAGTATGTGTGTGTGTGTGTGCATGTGCCTGTGTATCTTTACTATGCTGGGTCTGTCTTGTGCATTTGGATTAGGAGGGAGAGTAAAGCTTCCTAATAACTCAATAGCGCATTTACAAATTCATGGACAATACATATGCTTATAAAGAACATTGGTATTATAAACATATATACATGTGGCCACCCTGATATATTCTGAGCAGAACATTTTATGTTTGCCTGGTGTGTAAATGGAAGTGTTTGGCAAAACAGTATGGCAAGGAAGGGGGTCAGGGTTAGAGTGTGCGCAAGGTCACATTTAAAACACATCGGGGTTCGGAAGGAGCCATAAATCAGCTGCTGCATATGGCTGCCCTCTGTGCTGCCTGATTTAACACCTGCACCCAGACCTTCCTTGTCAGGCCTGCCATTCTTTATTACTATGGCTTGGCTTGCTATGGCACTCCATCCCCCCCTCTTCACCACTGCAAATAGAGTTCACCTTTAAAAAAGGCAGCAGTAACTCTCTGTCCTCTCTTCTTCTGTCACTGGCATGCTCTTTCCTAGCTCTCTGTCTTCTTTTCCACCCCCACTGATTAGATCAGAGTTCAGGGAGTGGTCAGGGTTTTTGGAAACAGAAAACAGGGGAAATACAGGGGCTGTGATTTAGTAATGGCTTTGCTACGTGTTGAAGAGGAAATAGGATATGGGCACATGGAGTATAGCTGTTGTGACTGTATTGCACAGCTTGGAGAAGTGCTTTTTATGTGTTAAAATGCATTACTGTTGTTGTGGCTGATATTTTATGACCTGACTAACAATGTGGAAACCACTTTTGCGCTTATAAAAAAAAGGGTTTAATAAATACATGAAGACATCAAAAGCTGTTTTTTTTTTTTTTTTTTTTTTTAAATTTTATTGTATTTTATTTTATTTTTTTGGAGTTAACATATCTTAAAGAATCTAGTCATAAGTTTTATGGTCACAGTTTTGGGGTCACTGCTGTGAGCAGGTGCAAAATCTTCCAACTTGCATGACAAATCAGGACCGCACTGATTAGAGAATGTATAATAATGGTGCTCACCGGAGGTTGAGCTTCTGCTCTTTTGTCATGTATAATAGAATCTTTCCTTTAATTTCTCCAGGGCGGAGGGGCCTGAGGGGCCCTTGAGGGGACATAGCTGTATATTACAGAGTAAAGTACAAAATGATGGAAAGTGGATGATGTGTAATATTAAAAGGAGTCGGAATAAGCAAAATGAGTTAAAAGCTTAGTGATAGGCTATTCTTCTCCTATTCTTTTTAGGCTAATTTAGGCTTTTCAAAGACTGATGGACATAGGCTAAAAGTGGTGCAGGTTCTGCTTTATTCAGGGGCTGTTATTGAAGGTATAAGTGCATTTCCTTTTTGTCATACTGACTGATTCATTTGTGGATCAGAGTTTTATGTCAACTTACTGACAGGATATTTATTCTCAGAGTTTGGTGGCTCCTTACAAAATCCCTAAGCTAAGCCCTTTAGCATAGCTCTTGAACATGCTAATCACAATCACAAACAAAAGGCGTTGTCAAATCACGTTAACATCTCACACAAAGTGCTTTTTTGTGTGTGTGTGTTCCTCACGGTCTGCCTTAATAGCAGCCTTGGCGGCTTTGGAAATAAATCGCAAACAATTTGGCCACCCTGTCATAATGCGAAGGCGCTTGTCAGCAGGTTCTCAAGTACAGAGAAGGAGAGTTTAATTATAATGTGAGACGCGTGGCTCACGCCTCCCACTGATTGGCAGGTAGCCTACTCGCCCCGCCCAATCCTGAGAGGAGAAGAATGTGGAAGTAGTTTGATGGCTAGCACCTCGACGGCCCACGCTTTGTTCTTATGAGCTTGAAAAGAGCGAATGCGAATATTCCTGTCAGAGACTCACCGCCTCTTCTGTCAAACTCTGTGCCATTTTTGCTGCTAAAAACACACTTCTTAGCATTGTTAGACTTTTTTCCCTTCATAACTATTTCCACAATAGTTCTCAAAGTGATGAGTAGCTATTATTTGCCTACTAATACTGACACATAATTGGACAGTGTCCGCCAAAATCTGTGCTGTTAGGCAACAGCATTGTCAGAACAGCGAATGGGTTATGAGATTAATTTCCTTCAGGACATTGTGAGGTTGTCATTCAAAAAGTACTCATAAATTGTTTTTCAAGCAAGATGAAAGTTTTTTGTCACCTCAAAGCAGTTTAAAATGTTCTTTTAAATAAAGCGGCTCCGGGAGGGCAACAGCCCAAAAGATTTTTATCACTTACCGACTAGGAAAAAATAGAAAAACCTGCCATTTTAGTCTAAAGGTGTGTAAATGTTTTATATTCACTGTAATTGTAGTTGTTAAATAATTAATAAAGGTTACTGATATAAAAAGTTTTAAGATGAATCAGAGTTCAGAATTTTTAAGGAGGTATACAACAGCACAAATTCACAGAACAAAACACCTTAATGTTGAAAGTGTGTGAGAACCACAGAGCAATAAACCCGATGAGGTGCATTTGTGTGTGCAGATGTATAACAGAGAATACACATAAACCCACACACACCCTGTATATATAGCCAACCTTCCACACATCCACTTATGACTGCTTTCAATGTGACACTTTCTGTACTTCTCTCTGTCCCACTGCATCCATAAAAACACATTACACCTGTAGCCCTGTATACCCTCGATGCTCCTTTCCTTGTGTGTTTTGTGTTTATGTCTCGCTGTCAGCATCCTAACTCTTGCATGATCCTATTTTTTTAAGATTCCTGTTTATTTTTGGATTCATCTATAGCACTTGAACACTTGCATCAAACTCAGCTGGCAACCCAATTGAGACCTCCAGCCATGAAAAGCAACCATTAATGTAATTTCTTGAAAAAGTCCTGATTTAGCAGGCAATTGACATATGCCAGCATGCCGTTATCAGCACGCATATGATATGAAAATGACTTTCTTATGACGTGGCGCAGCATGTTATTAAATTGATTACACACATGATCGGACCAATTTTGTGCTTCATCGTGTGTGCCCTGTCTCTAAACCCCCCAACCCCACCCCTTTTCCTTTTCTCGGGTGCAGAGCCTCACACATACACTAAATAGCTCTCATGGCAACAGAACATAGATTAGGCAGAAAAGTGATGTCATCTTTAAGCAACTTTTAGTAACTAATCATTTTTTACCATGCACATCACATTTAATTAAAATGTGTTTAATATCATTTTACTTACAGCAATTGTAGAACATCTGATTTTTTCTTGTTTTTCATTTTCTTTTTAAGACATTTGCTGGATTTAATTTTTTTTTAACTTCCCTGCCACTGAATTTTGCAACAGTATGAACAATTTCATATATATTTAATTTGCATTCACTCTAATAATAACAATTATTCATGTTAATATTTTTCAGAATATGACACAAGACTTTTCAAAATGACATTTTGCATTCTTACACAATACAGTGCAATGTTGAGTCAATGTAGTTACAAAGTTATTAGTTAAAAGAAATGGCTAAAACTGTTTTAAAATAGACAGATGATTGTTTTTGTAAGTTGACATTTTTATTAACATATCTATTATTTTAATATGCTTTTGTATTATGTAATTATCTATATTGCAAAGCTCATATTTCAGTGTATTATCATGTTTCATTTCAATTTGTACATCCTGAATCTAAAACTGTGACCATCAGTGATTAGGATATGGTCATAATGATATCAGCTGATAAATATTTCATTTTGTTGGGGGTTACTGCCACCTGCTAATGGTGATAATAACACAAACACACACACACACACACACACACACACACACACACACACACACACACACACACACACACACACACACACCTCCCTCCATTTCTACAATGCATGCTGTTCATAAGAAATTGCTGCATTGCATTTAGCACAGCAGGATTCTGTCTTTCATAAAACGTGCACCTTGACATTTGGTCCTCCTTAATACACCTCTTTGTCACAATCGCCGATGTAATTGTCTTCTGCAGAGTGCCTTGCTTTTAATTAAAGTGAGTGGTATGCTATGACAGAAATGATTTATTACACACACTCTGCTACCAACACACACATGCGTGCACACACACACACACACACACACACACACACACACACACACACACACACACACACACACACACACACACACACACACACACACACACACACACCTCTGACTGTGAGTGTACACACACAGGGCAAATTAATTACACCAAATCAAATTACACAGCAGCACCAAATCACGCTGTCTGTCTGCATGTGCCGTGGCAGCACCAACAAGGAGTTTATTAAAAGAAAAAAATTTCTGAAAAAAGAGACAGAGAAGCAGAAGAGTCAGGATAGGAAGAAAATAAAAGACTGAATGATAGATTAAGTAGAGTATGATTAGTGGTTAAATAAAGAAGTTAATTATGGAATGGTATGTATTTGTGCATGTGCTTGTTTGTATATTCTGG
Source organism: Tachysurus fulvidraco (assembly GCF_022655615.1). NCBI lineage: Eukaryota > Metazoa > Chordata > Actinopteri > Siluriformes > Bagridae > Tachysurus > Tachysurus fulvidraco. The sequence continues at coordinate 12,941,245 of NC_062538.1, read as the reverse complement.
ATCTCAAGTACAAAAAATGTTCTTCACTTCATCATAACTGTTTGATTAATGCATTCAGCTATTTGCTTTTGAAAAAAATTCAAGCTTTGTTTCACTCATGATTGTGGTCTTAAATTGCCATGTAGTGTTTTCTTTGGCAGATGGAAAAATTGCTAAGATATTTAATAGGACATTTAAACAGTCCTCAGAAACAGAGTTCTGTTCTTTGTTAGATTTTACTGCCTCCACCTATGCTTTTCCTGAAGAGTAATGACCTTATCCTTTCCTTATTCGCATTATAGAGAGCGACTCTTTCTATGCCTTTTCCTGCTCCAACAACATTAATAAAATAGATCCATGCACCAGGAACCCAGACAGAAAATATTAAATAGTTTAATTGTCTTAAGTGACCTAAATGAGCCTGGATGCTTCCCTTCAGCCGGTTTTGGATTGATTACAGGATAAAAAAATCCTTTTTTTATTGGGTTTAAATGTACTTATCTCTTTTGATCTCTATTCAAGGAAAGAACATTCACATTCTCAAATAATACAGAAAAACATCTGGATTTTTCACCCAAACTTATAAAATTTAATTAATTGTTTCATCCTCCCTGCTTGGGAGGAACAGGCTTAGAAAGATTATTACAGCACTAAGGGACAGTCTGTTTTAAACTGTGGTGCTTTACACAGAAATACCCTGACAGGTAGTAGGATGGATTACAGCTAGTTTTGGGTCAGTGATGCTGAACTGACAGTGAAATGCTACATTTTGGGTAGGTGTGGAAAACTACATTTAAACATTCATGATACTGTAACACTTAGTAGACTGTATGACTACACACAGTGATTTTTTCCCCCATAAACTTCATCCTCACTCATACTGAGGCTCTCTTGTTACAGACTGAAAGATGGGCACTCCTGTGATTTTAATTAAGTAGAGGTCATAGAGGTGTACAGTCCACCTCCCACGTTTAAAGGAATTTAATCTGTAGTCACACACATGCGGACACATGCAGTACCTCTCTGTGTGTTTGTGTGGGAATAAGTCCTTCAGTTTAAGTCATGTCATTCACAACCATGACCCATCACATCACAGGGTATTATGTGTGTGTTTATGTGTATAAATAGATAGATAAATAAATAAATAAATAAATAGATAGATAAAATAAATAAATGGATATTATAAATTAATAGATACATAAATGTACCACATTACACATATATTCAGAATAATAATTAAAAAAGAAAAAGATTATAATAATTATAACTAATCTAATAATAACTTTAATAAGAAACAGGAAGATGGGAAAACACTTTTTTATAGACATTTATAGACATTTTATAGAAATTTACAGACATTGAGCCTAGTAACCTTTTTCTTTTTTTCCTTAAACTTTTCTATTAGTTTTTCCTTTCTTGCATTAAAGCTAAGAAACATCTTGGTTATTTATTTGTTTGTTTGTTTATTTATTTACAACAAAAAAGCTTCTTTTTTTTTAAATCAGGGAAGTGTAAAATCTTTATTTGTAATGCATCTAAGAGTTTTTGCTTTGCCATTATGGGTTATTGTGTATAAGTCGATGGAATTGTTAAATATACAAAAACATTCTTAAATATACAAAAATTGTACAAAAGGACAAATACTTTCTTAATACACTGTGTATAAAGAGATTGTAATAAACTTATAATAAACTTATAATAAACTTAGTAATAATTTGTATTCATTTCCTAAAGAAAAAAGCACAAATGCTACAAGCCACAAACATTACTCACTGTATACAGATTACATGTTTCAAGATTTTAAACATTTTATTAGATTTTGTAAAGCATGTATTGACTGATGAGGTCATAACACCTATGGATTTTTTTTTTTGCTTACACCGTTGAGGATGCAGGATTAATTAAAAATGAAGGCGGCTGTATGAATGCAACTTTGAGGTAATTATTTGAGCTTTGTGCTGACACCATCACCATCGAGACTCCTGTCTTGTTTATATGCTCGGTACATCAGGTATTCTTCATTTACTCTACAGTTTATTGTTGATCACTAGCAGTTTACTGCTGAGTCTAACAGTGTAACAGAATTTTGAAGAAGGTGAGAGAAAACAGAAAGAAGAGAGAGAGGGGAGTATTATTAAAATCTCCTGAACAAATACAAGGTAATTGGCTAGGGGCAGCAGGGTAATTGGCTTGTTCAAAGTCAAGGGATAAAGGGGGAAAGGAAAAAAAGGATCCAGAGACAGAAAAGATGGGGGAAATGTTAATAATGCACTATGTCAAAAATTATGATGACACAGCAAGAGCAGAAGCATGCAGAGTAGATGACAGAGAGAGGGGAAGTTGGATAAAGGTAAATAAGCATATTATTAATGGAAAATTGTTAGCATGAATTCTCTTACTGGATAATATATTAAAGGAGCAAAGGTAGTGGAAAGTAAACAGTGTTTTTGTGCTGAAGTGTCACTCCTGGAGAAGAAGAGAGGGATAAAGTTTTAAATAGTATCCGTCTGAATAAGGACTGAATTCTTGTGAGGAGGTCAGTGGCTCCTTTGGGCTGGTGGAGATGTCCCATAAAATAATTACTTAACACTGAATAAATAAAAAAAGAGACCTCACAGACATTCACTTCTGAGTCAGCAAAGACATCCAGTGTTCACCTGCCTCTGCTCATACATACATGCTCACACACATGCTCACACACACACACACATACACTCACACACATACACACACACACAGGCACATACACACACACTCACACACACACACACACACACAGGCACACACATACACACACACACAGTCACACACACACACACTCACTCACACACATACACACACACACACACAAATGCACACACACACACACACACACACACACTCACACACACATACACACACGCACACACACACACACAGTCACACACATACACACACACACACAGACACACACAGACACACACAGACACAGGCACATACACACACACTCACACACACAGGCACACACATACACACACGCAAACACACACACACACACACACACACACACACACACACACACACACACACACACACACACACACACACACACACACACACACATACTCAGTCCCCACCAAGCCAAGATTAGCCTAAAAGAAAAGGAGTCTGTATTGTGTTTGACCTCCTATGGTTGAGCTGAGAAAAAGAAGATTTGATTAAATGGGGGCCCAGGGTCAAAAGCCCATCTAAACACACATCAGCTCTTAGCATTAATCAAATAAAGCATTAGAAATTTTGACCAGGCCACCTCATCCCACCTCATCTTTTCACACCCACACACAACCTGCTGCGGGTTTAATACTTTCTAAGACTGCTTTAACAGTGAAAGTGAAAGATTATCATTTCTTCACCCTGATCGTTGTTAGTAAAACTAATTATCTTTAAAATTTTAAATATCCGAACGCACTGTCCATCTATGGCAGCGGTGTCCAATCTTATCCACGAAGGGCCGGCGTGGGTGCAGGTTTTCATTCCAACCAAGCAGAAGCCACACCTGATTCCACCTGTTTAATCAGTTGTTCTTAGCTTTTAGTTGATTCTGGTATGGCTTCTGCTTGGTTGGAATGAAAACCTGCACCCACATCGGCCCTTTACGGATAAGATTGGACATGGCTGATCTATGGCAGATTGTGATACTGTCATAGCATGTTTTGTTTTTAAATGATTCTTCAAACCAGGTATATATCTCTGGGTTCTCTATCTGGGTTTAGCCTGACCTGAAATAAAACCATATTTTTTCCATATATCTGTACAACCAAAAGAAATATGCTTCTCTGAGCTCTGCTGCATGTAGTCTATAAAGGCCATGCTGTGTCACCTCAGGCTCACTGTGGATAAATACAAAAACATTTAAATATACGTCCAATATTAATATTACATTTACATGCTTTGAGACAATGTCCATTGTTAAAAGTGCTATACAAATAAGTTTAAATTGAAGTAAAAAAAGTTAAATTGAAATTTACACTGAAGGCGGACGAATAGAAGACAATAGTTTGCTTGTATCAGCCTTTTTTTTCTGATAATTTCTTCTAGATATGTTAAACAGCTTGGAACGTGATGCCAAGCCAGTTTGAAGCCACCCACTTTTGTGGTGTATCTTGTTAGCCAGGTGTGTTCTTTTAGATTCTTTTTCAAGAGTTAATAGCTCTGAATGTCTGCTTTTGGTTTGAGCCTTGTATATCACCAGTGACGACTGTGATCAGAATCATCGCACAAGCATTTGTAATAAAATAAGAAAGCACTGGTGTACTAATAACCACACATCAAAGAGGTCAGCTAAAGAAAACAACACCAGCTGATGGCAAACATTGTGAAAGCTCTGAAGGAAAAGCTAAAAGGGGTAGGTAATCACAATCCACTGTTTGAAGAAGACTTTGCCAGCAGAAATATAGAGGCCACACCACAAGATGCAAACCTCTTATCAGCAGTAGGAATCAAAGATTATAAACAAATGTTCTACCAAAGTGACAGAAAGGCCAAAGTGTAGAGAAAGAAAAGATATGCTCAAGAGCCAAAACACATAAGCTCATCGTTTAAGCAAGGTGGAGGTAATGTCATGGCTTGGGCTTGAAGGGCTGATCACCTGATTTTCTGTCTGTCTTTGTTTATTGTTTTTTCTATACGTCTTCCATCTGTTTGTCAGGGTGAGACTCTTGAATCCAGAAAAATGGTCATGAGTGATTGCCCAGTGCAAATGCTTCCTGTTTCAGTGCTCATTTTATTTTAAGTCAGTCACTGTTTTCTAGCGAAACACAAACACAGAGGTCATTTTCAAAATATATGACAGGGATTAAAATGGGATTCATGAAGTTATGTGCTAAATGTTTTCCACTTTTTATCTCAGAAAATTAGACAGCTAGCAAAGTACACATCTTAGCTAAATAATACTAATTTCTCTGGTCATGGTGGTTTATTTGAAGGACTCTCGTTTGGTTCTATTAGAGAGAACATCCTACTGACATGCACAGAAAATCCAGGTACATATATGTTATATTTTTTAACCATATTTATTCAAATAAAAAAAAATTCTGTAACAGTCATATAACCACTATATTAAATTAAAAAAAATAAAATTTCAGACATACTATATCTCCAAAGTTCTTGTTTCCACTGTCTACGAGCACACTGTACAATCACATGGTTGAACAGACAATGATTATAGTTTCCTGTGAAAATCAGGTGATTCAATCAGCCTAATCAAGGCATCTTGAGATCATAGAAATACATGATCCTTTTCCAGCAGCAAATAACCAGAAAATAGCAAAAACAAAAAGCATTTGGGTACTTCTACCTCTACTACATTTCAATCAATTTGATTTCAACCACGAGGCAATCACTCTGAAAACAAAAGATCAATAAAATTTTTTATTATTTGTTTTTGGCAAACTCTAATCTGGTCGGGGGTGGGGGCACGGTGGCTTAGTGGTTAGCACGTTTGCCTCACATCTCCAGGGTTGGGGGTTCGATTCCTGCCTCCGTCTTGTGTGTGTGGAGTTTGCATGTTCTCCCCGTGCCTCGGGGGTTTCCTCTGGGTACTCTGGTTTCCTCCCCGGTCCAAAGACATGCATGGTAGGTTGATTGGCATCTCTTTAAAATTGTCCATAGTGTGTGAGTGTTTGAGTGAATGAGAGTGTGTTTGTGCCTTGCGATGGGTTGGCACTCTGTCCAGGGTGTATCCTGCCTCGATGCCCGATGACGCCTGAGGTACAGTAGGCACAGGCTCCTCGTGACCCGAGAAGTTCGTATAAGCGGAAGAAAATGAATGAATAATCTGGTCTACCTGTTTTTGAGTCTCTGTTTGTATTTACTCTGGAAAAGTCTTCTCTTTTTTTTTTAATTTGACCCTTATGAGTTTACTGTATATATGAGTCAGAAATTTTGGAAAAGGGATGAGTAAACAAGAAGTTAACGAGAGAAAAAAATGTACCACCATCATTGGCAGAGTCTGAGAGTTTGACCATTTGTGACAGGATAACCATTATTTGAACTTGTATTGTAATTTGGATATAACTGTTAAATGGTTTGTTATGTTTTTAGGAATTCAGAGACACATGTCCTTTATCAGTAGATAGTAAAATGTTTTCAGATTTAGAAATGACACACAAAACCCAAAGATGATTCTATAAGAATCCCAAACGGCCATTTCTGAATTTCCACTGCCCATATATCTTATGGGCTACATAGGGCACTATATGTTAAATGTGGATGCGTTTAGGATTCAGCCCTGTTGTGTTGTGGGTTTGTTCTCTTTTTATGCAGTTGTCACCAGGGGAGGGGGAGGTACTGACTGGAACAGCTAATGCGGGTGAATTATGATGGGGAAAAAACCCTTCAGAAGGCCTGAGAGAAAATGGGAGTCAACCAGAGGAATAATGGCTGGTGTGAGAGTCATGCCTGGGGAAATTTGTCTTTCTGTGCTTGCAATTCACTAAACAGTTAAAGATTCACGAGTTGTGTGGGGGTAAAGAAACAGCTCCCTTGGCAATAGAAGTGTGGAGCAATTGCTCGAACAACAAGGTTATTCTACAGGACATTATTATGACATCTGTGTGCTAGTTAAACAGCTTGCGGATATGCTGTTAAAAACAGCAACTAATTTAAACTGGCAATAAAACCAGCTTCACCTTTAGTTATTATCTGAAAATATTTATTACAGACAGTTAAGAATGCCTGAAATTAAATGGTTTATGGCCATTTATTTGCATTTGTGAGAGCAAGTGAGGCCCTTGTGGTTATTATGAGTCTGCTGTTTGCTAAAACTAAACTGGAATAATAGAGATAAGAGTATGGTGCAGGAGGAGGGAAATTTCTGCGCTCTTGGATAAACAGGGCTCTAGAATTTAGGAAGCTTTATTTGTCTCCTACCCCCCACCCCAAAAAAAACAGTTTTTATTCAACAGTCAGTGAATCAAACAACAACTGAAAAAAAAAACCCAGAATAGAAGCAGCTGTGGTACAGGCTTGAAAATGCACCACAAAGTAGAATGCCACAGTTTAGTGATCTTATTGGTTAGCTGCTTGATGCAGTAATTGCAGATTTATTACATATTTTGCTCACCTAAATTGGTGTGATAGTATACATACAAATATTATTTTACCCAGTTACCTGGATGGCACAATAAGTAAATAATCATTTTTACTTTATCTATCTGAACAAACTTGGGTCAGGTGATGAACAATCAGAATTCATACAGCAAAACAGGATATCTGAAACCAAAAGACAGTAGTAAAATTTGCATGCCAGAGTATCATAATCAGTGAAGGAGGTTTGAGGTGTGAGTAATCAGAAATTGAGTGACTCTGGATATTGATTGGAGTCCCGGTGGCCATAATTGTAGTCTGTGTTGGGAACTGGAGTTGCAGCCATATTTGTAGTTAGTTACAGGTATAATTCTGCCTGGTAGTTTGGGTCCCTCACCAATTCAGGCATATTTACTTTCCTTTAGAGAATCGTTCAAAAATATTATTCAGTTGGAAATAGTCGGAAACATATACTCTGGTTAACATGTAATTATCAATAACATTTGAAATAACCACCTAGTCTGGTCCAGTCACATTAACAGGCAAACACTATTATGGAAGCTATTATGGAATGTTGTTGGAAGAGAATAAAAGCACAGATGTTAGTACAAATGCTTACATTCTAATTAAAAGCTAGTCATAGCACTTCTGGAAAAAATGTTAAAAGAAACATTTATGTTAACTAGACCTTATCTGGGCATATGCAAATATATGCTGTTTAACTGTGGCAAACAGTACCATCAGAACTGAATTGCAAATATTTCATATAATTTTTCCATTTCTTAATAACAGAACCCACGCATTCCATGCTTTTCAGGATTATATAGCATATACCTGTGTTTACTGATGTGCAGGCCTTTTGAAAAGTGGTGAGTTTGCTTCCAATGCTAGAAAATTAAGCTGATGGCACCTTGAATAATTCAGTAAACCTTTGATATCTTTGATATAGTGGACTTTATGATGGTGATTTTTATGGTGGTCTATCTGTGCACTGTTTTCTACTAGTCTAAGCTGTTAGCATGATTAATGCATGCTGTATTATTTTACACAGGCTTCGGGTAACAGAAGGATTTGTGTGTTTGTGTGGGGGTGGTGGTGTTCTGTGATCTCCTTGGACCTAATTAGGGTGGGACACAAATGTAGACCCATGAGCACATAATATGTGGTGCGTGTGACATCAGTACCTACAGGTGGATTGATGGATGGAATAAGTGAATTCACACACACACACACACACACACACACTCACACACACACACACACACACACACACACACACACACACACACACACACACACACACACACACACACACACACACACACACACACACACACACACTCTCTGTATACCTACAGTTTTGATCTTAGGCTTTTGATTAATCAGCATTAATGTGTTATTTTATATTTTCATTTGAAAACGTTTTGCATTTGTTTGTTGTTGTTGCTAGTTTGAGTTTAGAAATACAAATTTCAGCATTATCAGATTATCAGTAATCTGTGTGTGCATTTTCCTTGAGAACCAAGCAAGTTGACTCATGATACCATTTGTTTATTATATCGCAATCGTATATCGCAATCGCAATATTGACCTCAATAATCGCAATATTGCAATATGACATTTTCCCCAAATCGTGCAGCCCTAATATATATATATATATATATATAAATAACATTAGGGACATTAAGGATGAATGACTAAAATTAATCCAAAGAAGTATCCTTTCATGTCCATGTCTAGTCCTAAGTCAGCGGGTGAACATTTGGACCAAGCCACTCACATATCTATTGAGCACTTTTTCCCTCCAAGTGTTTTTCTGACCCCAATGTGACCCATTTCATTATTGACATTCCATCAACATATTTGTTTAAAAAGGAATCAATTACATTCAAATCTCTCAGAAAGCAGGCTCTGCAAGAACAACACAGACTGCCTTATGTTTAGATTGCACAGTCCTGTTTTTTTCACCCTCAATTCTTCTTTTCTTCTACCATTCTCTCAAGTTTTGTTTATGAAACATAAAAGTAATTAATGAATTAAACTGCTTCTTCCTCCTCCTCCTTCTTCTTCTTCTTCTTCTTCTTCTTCTTCTTCTTCTTCTTCTTCTTCTTCTTCTTCTTGCTCTTTGTCTTGGCATAATGACTTTAAAAAAACATAATAATAATATGCAAGTAACAGTTGTTTTCTCTGAGCAGCAATAGCCTCTAACTCACAATGCACTTCATGGTGTATATGAAGATTGAAATAATTTTGAAATAAGAAAAAATATCTGGGAAAATTAACTTTTGGCCTCTTGGAAGGCAGGTAAACATGAATCTTCTGTTTTTTATTTGGAGTTTTATCACCAGGTTTGGGGGAATAGAAACAGGCAATTGTGGTGTTGTTTTCTATTCCACTTATCCCACTCCTTTTGCCATGTTTGGAGAGTAAATCATGTGTGTTTTACAAAATGATGAACTTGTCTGGGGATTTTGGGAGTGAAGCCACTCACATATCCATTACTATGGGGTCAGTGGCAGTTCACAAGCCCTTGACTACTGTGAAAACTGACAAAGCTGGAACTCCATACCTCCTGTACACAGAAAATCCACTTATATGGAGGATGCTATGTGTGAGACAGTTGTGGCTGTCAAATATTTAGCTGAAATTACATCTCACAATAATGATTATACCTTCATCCCCATACGCTCCATGTGGCTGTCATAGCAATTTAGAACACAAGTGTATATGTTAATTGATTTTCTATTTATGGGGGAGGGGTGTCAAGCACTATTTATAATTACTTTTTCACAGTTCAAAATATAGAGGACATGATGTGGCTTGCAAGATGAGCTACATTAAAGGCCTGAGTATAGTAGTGTCAGACATTTTGCTGCAAATTCATTCTCAATTTCTTGCTTTTGCAGACAGATGAAAATCATTTCCAAGGTATCCTTGAAGCCTTTCCGTCAGCTTGACCCTTTATGGCCATTCTCTTCTGACCCCTTTCATAAATGAGGTGTTTATATCTTGCGCAATTTCTACACAATTTCAAGTTGTGTTTAAGTAACATCTATATGAATACCAATGCCCAAGGTTCCCAGAATGTTGCCCAGAGCATCACACTGCCTCCAATGTCTTGTTTTCTTTCCATAAGGAGTGTAGAATCCAGTTTGGAATTTTTACTGGAACGGGTTGGCTTGCTGGCACAAGGTTAGCACTGTCACACCACAGATCCAGTTTAGAGGGTTCAATTCTGACTTCAGGATACTATTACTAGTGGATACTTTGGTTTCTCCAAAAAACATGCAGACTGGTTATGCTATATTTCCCCTCAGTGTGAATGTGTGTTGGTGCTCTGTGATAGACTGGATTAACTTTGGGAAGTGCAATCTTTATGGTATCCATGTGGGACCATACACAACAGCCTAAGTAAAAGAAAAGCCAGAAGGTAACACATGCATACTGCATGCTA